>NW_026962320.1:0-80987 GCF_032445375.1 Bacillus rossius redtenbacheri
TAACTGCCTAAGTAACTGCCTATTTAACTGCCTTATTGCCTGCCTAATTAACTGCCTTATTGCCTGCCTAATTGCCTGCCTAATTTCCTGCCTAATTGCCTTCCTAATTACCTGCCTAATTAACTGCCTAATTGCCTGCATAATTGCATGCCTTATATTCCGCCTAATAACCTGCCTCATTGCCTGCCTAAAAGCCTGCCTAATTGCCTGCCTAATTAACTGCTGGATTGCCTTCCTAATTGCCCGCCTAATTAACTGCCTCATTGCCTGCTTAAAAGCCTGCCTTATTGCCTGCCTAATTGCCTGCCTAATTAACTGCCTAATTGCCTGCCTAATTAACTGCCTAATTAACTGCCTAATAAACTGCCTTATTGCCTGCCTAATTAACTGCTGGATTGCCTGCCTATTTGCCCGCCTAATTAACTGCCTCATTGCCTGCCTAAAAGCCTGCCTTGTTACCTGCCTAATTGCCTGCCTAATTAACTGCCTAATTGCCCGCATATTTGACTGCCTAATTGCCTGCCTAATTAACTGCCTAATTAATTGCCTAATTAACTTCCTAATTGCATGCCTAATTGCCTGCCTTCATGCCTGCCTAAATAACTGCTTAATTGCCTGCCTAATTAACTGCTGACTTGCCTGCCTAAATGCCTGCCTAATAAACTGCCTAACTGCCTGCCTAATTAAATGCCTCATTGCCTGCCTAAAAGCCTGCCTTACTGCCAGCCTAATTGCCTGCCTAATTAACTGCCTAATTGCCTGCTTAATTAACTGCCTAATTGCCTGCATAATTGCCTGCTCAATTGCCTGACTAATTAACTGCCTATTTGCCTGCATAATTGCCTGCCTAATTGCCTGCCTAATAACTGCCAAATTAACTGCCTAATTAATTGCTTAATTAACTGCCTAATTGCCTGCCTAATTGCCTTCCTAGTTAACTGCCTAATTAACTGCCTAATTAATTGCCTTTTTGCCTGCCTAATTGCCTGCCTTATTGCCCGCTTAATTACCTGCCTCATTGCCTGCCTTAAAGCCTGCCTTATTGCCTGCCTAATTGCCTGCCTAATTGCCTGCCTAAATAACTGCCTAATTAACTGCCTAATAAACTGCCTAATTAACTGCCTAATTAACTGCTTATTTGCCTGCCTAAATAACTGCTGTATTGCCTTCCTAGTTAACTGCCTAATTAACTGCCTAATTAAATGCCTAATTGCCTGCCTAATTGCCTGCCTTATTTATCGCCTAATTACCTGCCTCATTGCCTGCCTTAAAGCCGGCCTTATTGCCTAACTAATTGCCTGCCTAATTGCCTGCCTAATTGCCTGCCTAATTAACTGCCTAATTAACTGCCTAATTAATTAACTAATTGCCTGCCAATTTGCCTGCCTTATTGCCCGCCTAATTACCTGCCTCATTGCCTACTTAAAGCCTGCCTAATTCCTGCCTAATTGCCTGCATAATTAACTGCCTAATTGCCTTCCTAGTTAACTGCCTAATTAACTGCCTTATTAATTGCCTAATTGCCCGCCTAGTTGCCAGCCTTATTTCCCGCCTAATTACCTGCCTCATTGCCTGCCTTAAAGCATGCTTTAGTGCCTACCTAATTGCCTGCCTAATTGCCTGCATAATTAACTGCCTAATTAACTGCCTAATTGCCTGCCTAATTAACTGCTTAATTAACTGCCTAATTGCCTTCCTTATTGCCTGCCTAATTACCTACCCCCATTGCCTGCCTAAAAGCCTGCCTTATTGCCTGCCTAATTGCCTGCCTAATTGCCTGCCTAATTGCCTGCATAAATAACTGCCTAATTAACTGCCTAATTAACTGCCTATTTGCCTGCCTAATTAACTGCTGGATTACCTTCCTAATTGCCCGCCTAATTAACTGCCTCATTGCCTGCCTAAAAGCCTGCTTTGTTGCCTGTCTAATTGCCTGCCTAATTAAATGCCTAATTGCCTGCCTAATTAACTGCCTAATTAACTGCCTTATTGCCTGCCTAATTAACTGCTGGATTGCCCCCCTAATTGCCCGCCTAATTAACTGCCTCATTGCCTGCCTAAAAGCCTGCCTTGTTGCCTGCCTAATTGCCTGCCTAATTAACTGCCTAATTGCCCGCATATTTGCCTGCCTAATTGCCTGCCTAATAAACTGCCTAATTAATTGCTAATTAACTGCCTAATTGCCTGCCTAATTGCCTGCCTTAATGCCTACCTAAATAACTGCCTAATTGGCTGCCTAATTAACTGCTGGATTGCCTGCCTAATCGCCTGCCTTATTAACTGCCTAATTGCCTGCCTAATTAACTGCCTAATTACCTGCCTAATTACCTGCATAATTGCCTGCCTAATTGCCTGCCTAATTGCCTGCCTATTTGCCTGCATAATTGCCTGCCTAATTGCCTGCCTTATAAACTACCCAATTAACTGCTTAATTAACTGCCTAATTGCATGCCTAATTGCCTTCCTAGTTAACTGCCTAATTAACTGCCTAATTAATTGCCTAATTGCATGCCTTATTGCCTGCCTTATTGCCCGCCTAATTACCTGCCTCATTGCCTGCCTTAAAGCCTGCCCTATTGCCTACCTAATTGCCTGCCTAATTGCCTGCCTAATTGATTGCCTAATTAACTGCCTAATTAACTGCCTAATTATGTGCCTAATTAACTGCCTATTTGCCTGCCTAATTAACTGCTGGATTGCCTTCCTAATTGCCCGCCTAATTAACTGCCTCATTGCCTGCCTAAAAGCCTGCCTTGTTGCCTGCCTAATTGCCTGCCTAATTAACTGCCTAATTGCCTGCATAAATGCCTGCCTAATTGCCTGCCTAATTAACTGCCTAATTAACTGCCTAATTAACTGCCTTATTGCTTGCCTAATTAACTGCCTAATTGCCTGCCTAATTGCCTGCCTAATTTCCTGCCTAATTGCCTTCCTAATTACCTGCCTAATTAACTGCCTAATTGCCTGCATAATTGCATGCCTTATTTCCCGCCAAATTACCTGCCTCATTTCCTGCCTAAAAGCCTGCCTAATTGCCTGCCTAATTAACTGCTGGATTGCCTTCTTAATTGCCCGCCTAATTAACTGCCACATTGCCTGCCTTAAAGCCTGCCTTATTGCCTGCCTAATTGACTGACTAATTGCCTGCCTAATTAAATGCCTAATTAACTGCCTAATTAACTGCCTAATTAACTGCCTAATTAACTGCCTCATTGCCTGCCTTAAAGCCTGCCTTATTGCCTGCCTATTTGACTGACTAATTGCCTGCCTAATTTCCTGCCTAATGGCCTTCCTAATTACCTGCCTAATTAACTGCCTAATTGCCTGCATAATTAAATGCCTTATTTTCCGCCTAATTACCTGCCTCATTGCCTGCCTAAAAGCCTGCCTTGTTGCCTGTCTAATTGCCTGCCTTAATGCCTACCTAATTAACTGCCTAATTAAGTGCTTAATTAACTGCCTAATTGCCTGCCTAATTACTGCTGGATTGCCTGCCTAATTGCCCGCCTAATTAACTGCCTAATTGCCTGCCTAATTGCCTGCCTTAATGCCTGCCTAATTAACTGCCTAATTGCCTGCCTAAGTAAATGCTGGATTGCCTGCCTAATTGCCTGCCTAATTAACTGCCTAACTGCCTGCCTAATTGCCTGCCTAATTGCCCGCCTAATTAACTGCCTCATTGCCTGCCTTAAAGCCTGCCTAACTGCCTGCCTTAATGCCTGCCTAATTAACTGCCTAATTTCCTGCATAAATGCCTGCCTAATGGCCTGCCTAATTAACTGCCTAATTAACTGCCTAATTGCCTGCCTAATTGCCTGCCTAATTTCCTGCCTTAATGCCTACCTAATTAACTGCCTAATTAAGTACCTAATTAACTGCCTAATTGCCTGCCTAATTAACTGCTGGATTGCCTGCCTAATTGCCCGCCTAATTAACTGCCTCATTGCCTGCCTAAAAGCCTGCATTGTTGCCTGCCTAATTTACTGCCTAATTGCCTGCCTAATTAACTTTCTAATTAACTGCCTAATTAACTACCTAATTGCCTGCCTAATTGCCTGCCTTAATGCCTGCCTAATTAACTGCCTAATTGCCTGCCTAAGTAAATGCTGGATTGCCTGCCAAATTGCCTGCCTAATTAACTGCCTAATTGCCTGCCTAATTGTCCGCCTAATTACTGCCTCATTGCCTGCCTTAAAGCCTGCCTAATTGCCTGCCTTAATGCCTGCCAAATTAACTGCCTAATTGCCTGCCTTATTAACTGCTGGATTGCCTGCCTTATTGCCCGCCTAATTACCTGCCTCATTGCCTGCCTTAAAGCCTGCCCTATTGCCTACCTAATTGCCTGCCTAATTGCCTGCCTAATTAACTGCCTAATTAACTGCCTAATTAACTGCCTAATTAACTGCCTATTTACCTGACTAATTAACTGCTGGATTGCCTTCCTAATTGCCCGCCTAATTAACTGCCTCATTGCCTTCCTAAAAGCCTGCCTTGTTGCCTGCCTAATTAACTGCCTAATTGCCTGCATAAATGCCTGCCTAATTGCCTGCCTAATTAACTGCCTAATTAACTGCCTAAGTAACTGCCTATTTAACTGCCTTATTGCCTGCCTAATTAACTGCCTTATTGCCTGCCTAATTGCCTGCCTAATTTCCTGCCTAATTGCCTTCCTAATTACCTGCCTAATTAACTGCCTAATTGCCTGCATAATTGCATGCCTTATATTCCGCCTAATAACCTGCCTCATTGCCTGCCTAAAAGCCTGCCTAATTGCCTGCCTAATTAACTGCTGGATTGCCTTCCTAATTGCCCGCCTAATTAACTGCCTCATTGCCTGCTTAAAAGCCTGCCTTATTGCCTGCCTAATTGCCTGCCTAATTAACTGCCTAATTGCCTGCCTAATTAACTGCCTAATTAACTGCCTAATAAACTGCCTTATTGCCTGCCTAATTAACTGCTGGATTGCCTGCCTATTTGCCCGCCTAATTAACTGCCTCATTGCCTGCCTAAAAGCCTGCCTTGTTACCTGCCTAATTGCCTGCCTAATTAACTGCCTAATTGCCCGCATATTTGACTGCCTAATTGCCTGCCTAATTAACTGCCTAATTAATTGCCTAATTAACTTCCTAATTGCATGCCTAATTGCCTGCCTTCATGCCTGCCTAAATAACTGCTTAATTGCCTGCCTAATTAACTGCTGACTTGCCTGCCTAAATGCCTGCCTAATAAACTGCCTAACTGCCTGCCTAATTAAATGCCTCATTGCCTGCCTAAAAGCCTGCCTTACTGCCAGCCTAATTGCCTGCCTAATTAACTGCCTAATTGCCTGCTTAATTAACTGCCTAATTGCCTGCATAATTGCCTGCTCAATTGCCTGACTAATTAACTGCCTATTTGCCTGCATAATTGCCTGCCTAATTGCCTGCCTAATAACTGCCTAATTAACTGCCTAATTAATTGCTTAATTAACTGCCTAATTGCCTGCCTAATTGCCTTCCTAGTTAACTGCCTAATTAACTGCCTAATTAATTGCCTTTTTGCCTGCCTAATTGCCTGCCTTATTGCCCGCTTAATTACCTGCCTCATTGCCTGCCTTAAAGCCTGCCTTATTGCCTGCCTAATTGCCTGCCTAATTGCCTGCCTAAATAACTGCCTAATTAACTGCCTAATAAACTGCCTAATTAACTGCCTAATTAACTGCTTATTTGCCTGCCTAAATAACTGCTGTATTGCCTTCCTAGTTAACTGCCTAATTAACTGCCTAATTAAATGCCTAATTGCCTGCCTAATTGCCTGCCTTATTTATCGCCTAATTACCTGCCTCATTGCCTGCCTTAAAGCCGGCCTTATTGCCTAACTAATTGCCTGCCTAATTGCCTGCCTAATTGCCCTGCCTAATTAACTGCCTAATTAACTGCCTAATTAATTAACTAATTGCCTGCCAATTTGCCTGCCTTATTGCCCGCCTAATTACCTGCCTCATTGCCTACTTAAAGCCTGCCTAATTCCTGCCTAATTGCCTGCATAATTAACTGCCTAATTGCCTTCCTAGTTAACTGCCTAATTAACTGCCTTATTAATTGCCTAATTGCCCGCCTAGTTGCCAGCCTTATTTCCCGCCTAATTACCTGCCTCATTGCCTGCCTTAAAGCATGCTTTAGTGCCTACCTAATTGCCTGCCTAATTGCCTGCATAATTAACTGCCTAATTAACTGCCTAATTGCCTGCCTAATTAACTGCTTAATTAACTGCCTAATTGCCTTCCTTATTGCCTGCCTAATTACCTACCCCATTGCCTGCCTAAAAGCCTGCCTTATTGCCTGCCTAATTGCCTGCCTAATTGCCTGCCTAATTGCCTGCATAAATAACTGCCTAATTAACTGCCTAATTAACTGCCTATTTGCCTGCCTAATTAACTGCTGGATTACCTTCCTAATTGCCCGCCTAATTAACTGCCTCATTGCCTGCCTAAAAGCCTGCTTTGTTGCCTGTCTAATTGCCTGCCTAATTAAATGCCTAATTGCCTGCCTAATTAACTGCCTAATTAACTGCCTTATTGCCTGCCTAATTAACTGCTGGATTGCCCCCCTAATTGCCCGCCTAATTAACTGCCTCATTGCCTGCCTAAAAGCCTGCCTTGTTGCCTGCCTAATTGCCTGCCTAATTAACTGCCTAATTGCCCGCATATTTGCCTGCCTAATTGCCTGCCTAATAAACTGCCTAATTAATTGCTAATTAACTGCCTAATTGCCTGCCTAATTGCCTGCCTTAATGCCTACCTAAATAACTGCCTAATTGGCTGCCTAATTAACTGCTGGATTGCCTGCCTAATCGCCTGCCTTATTAACTGCCTAATTGCCTGCCTAATTAACTGCCTAATTACCTGCCTAATTACCTGCATAATTGCCTGCCTAATTGCCTGCCTAATTGCCTGCCTATTTGCCTGCATAATTGCCTGCCTAATTGCCTGCCTTATAAACTACCCAATTAACTGCTTAATTAACTGCCTAATTGCATGCCTAATTGCCTTCCTAGTTAACTGCCTAATTAACTGCCTAATTAATTGCCTAATTGCATGCCTTATTGCCTGCCTTATTGCCCGCCTAATTACCTGCCTCATTGCCTGCCTTAAAGCCTGCCCTATTGCCTACCTAATTGCCTGCCTAATTGCCTGCCTAATTGATTGCCTAATTAACTGCCTAATTAACTGCCTAATTATGTGCCTAATTAACTGCCTATTTGCCTGCCTAATTAACTGCTGGATTGCCTTCCTAATTGCCCCGCCTAATTAACTGCCTCATTGCCTGCCTAAAAGCCTGCCTTGTTGCCTGCCTAATTGCCTGCCTAATTAACTGCCTAATTGCCTGCATAAATGCCTGCCTAATTGCCTGCCTAATTAACTGCCTAATTAACTGCCTAATTAACTGCCTTATTGCTTGCCTAATTAACTGCCTAATTGCCTGCCTAATTGCCTGCCTAATTTCCTGCCTAATTGCCTTCCTAATTACCTGCCTAATTAACTGCCTAATTGCCTGCATAATTGCATGCCTTATTTCCCGCCAAATTACCTGCCTCATTTCCTGCCTAAAAGCCTGCCTAATTGCCTGCCTAATTAACTGCTGGATTGCCTTCTTAATTGCCCGCCTAATTAACTGCCACATTGCCTGCCTAAAAGCCTGCCTTGTTGCCTGCCTAAATGCCTGCCTAATTAACTGCCTAATTGCCTGCCTAATTAACTGCCTAAATAAATGCCTTATTAACTGCCTTAATGCCTGCCTAATTAACTGCTGGATTGCCTGCCTAATTGCCCGCCTAATTAACTGCCTCATTGCCTGCCTAAAAGCCTGCCTTGTTACCTGCCTAATTGCCTGCCTAATTAATTGCCTAATTAACTGCCTAATTGTCTGCCTAATTGCCTGCCTTAATGCCTGCCTAAATAACTGCCTAATTGCCTGCCTAATTAACTGCTGGATTGCCTGCCTAATTGCCTGCCTAATAAACTGCCTAACTGCCTGCCTAATTAAATGCTTCATTGCCTGCCTAAAAGCCTGCCTTATTGCCTGCCTGATTGCCTGCCTTATTAACTGCCTAATTGCCTGCTTAATTAACTGCCTAATTGCCTGCATAATTGCCTGCCTAATTGCCTGCCTAATTGACTGCCTATTTGCTTGCATAATTGCCTGCCTAATTAACTGCCTAATAAACTGCTTAATTAACTGCCTAATTAACTGCCTAATTAATTGCTTAATCAACTGTCAAATTGCCTGCCTAATTGCCTTCCTAGTTAACTGCCTAATTAAGTGCCTAATTAATTGCCTAATTGCCTGCCTAATTGCCTGCCTTATTGCCCGCTAAAATACCTGCCTCATTGCCTGCCTTAATGCCTGCCTTATTGCCTGCCTAATTGCCTGCCTAATTGCCTGCCTAATTGCCTGCCTAATTGACTGCTTAATGAACTGCCTAATTGCCTTCCTAATTGCCTTCCTAGTTAACTGCCTAATTAACTGCCTTATTAATTGCCTTATTGCCTGCCTAATTGCCTGCCTTATTGCCTGCCTAATTACCTGCCTCAAGGCCTGCCTTTAAGCCTGCCTTATTGCCTGCCTAATTGCCTGCCTAATTGCCTGCCTAATTAACTGCCTAATTAACTGCCTTTTTGCCTGCTTAATTAACTGCTGGATTGCCTTCCTAATTGCCCGCCTAATTAACTGCCTCATTGCCTTCCTAAAAGCCTGCCTTGTTGCCTGCCTAATTGCCTGCCTCATTAACTGCATAAATGCCTGCCTAATTGCCTGCCTAATTAACTGCCTATTTAACTGCCTAATTAACTGCCTAATTGCCTGCCTTATTGCCCGCCTAATTACCTGCCTCATTGCCTGCCTAAAAGCCTGCCTAATTGCCTGCCTAATTGCCTGCCGTATTGCCCGCCTAATTACCTGCCTCATTGCCTGCCTTAAAGCCTGCCTTATTGCCTGCCTAATTGCCTGCCTAATTGCCTGCCTAATTAACTGCTTAATCGCCTGCCTAATTGCCTGCCTAATTAACTGAATAATTAACTGCCTAATTGCCTGCCTAATTGCCTTCCTAGTTAACTGCCTAATAAACGGCCTAATTAATTGACTAATTGCCTGCCTAATTGCCTGCCTTATTGCCCGCCTAATTACATGCCCCCATTGCCTGCCTAAAAGCCTGCCTTATTAACTGCCTAATAAACTGCTAAATAAACTGCCTAATTAACTGCCTAATTAATTGCTTAATTAACTGCCTAATTTCCTGCCTAATTGCCTTCCTAGTTAACTGCCTAATTAACGGCCTATTTAATTGACTATTTGCCTGCCTTATTGCCCGCCTAATTACCTGCCCCATTGCCTGCCTAAAAGCCTGCCTTATTAACTGCCTAATAAACTGCTTAATAAACTGCCTAATTGCCTGCCTAATTGCCTGCCTAATTTCCTGCCTAATTGCCTTCCTAATTACCTGCCTAATTAACTGCCTAATTGCATGCCTTATTTCCCGCCTAATTACCTGCCTCATTTCCTGCCTAAAAGCCTGCCTAATTGCCTGCCTAATTAACTGCTGGATTGCCTTCCTAATTGCCCGCCTAATTAACTGCCTCAATGCCTGCCTAAAAGCCTGCTTTGTTGCCTGTCTAATTGCCTGCCTTATTAATTGCCTAATTGCCTGCCTTATTAACTGCCTAATTAACTGCCTAATTAACTGCCTTATTGCCTGCCTAATTAACTGCTGGATTGCCTCCCTAATTGCCCCGCCTAATTAACTGTCTCATTGCCTGCTTAAAAGCCTGCCTTGTTGCCTGCCTAATTGCCTGCCTAATTAACTGCTGGATTGCCTTCCTAATTGCCCGCCTAATTAACTGCCTCAATGCCTGCATAAAAGCCTGCTTTGTTGCCTGTCTAATTGCCTGCCTTATTAATTGCCTAATTGCCTGCCTTATTAACTGCCTAATTAACTGCCTAAATAACTGCCTAATTAACTGCCTAATAAACTGCCTAATTAACTGCCTAATTAACTGCTTATTTGCCTGCCTAAATAACTGCTGTATTGCCTTCCTAGTTAACTGCCTAATTAACTGCCTAATTAATTGCCTAATTGCCTGCCTAATTGCCTGCCTTA
Organism: Bacillus rossius redtenbacheri; assembly: GCF_032445375.1. Lineage (NCBI taxonomy): Eukaryota > Metazoa > Arthropoda > Insecta > Phasmatodea > Bacillidae > Bacillus > Bacillus rossius. The sequence continues at coordinate 10,135 of NW_026962320.1, forward strand.
TTTATCGCCTAATTACCTGCCTCATTGCCTGCCTTAAAGCCGGCCTTATTGCCTAACTAATTGCCTGCCTAATTGCCTGCCTAATTGCCTGCCTAATTAACTGCCTAATTAACTGCCTAATTAATTAACTAATTGCCTGCCAATTTGCCTGCCTTATTGCCCGCCTAATTACCTGCCTCATTGCCTACTTAAAGCCTGCCTAATTCCTGCCTAATTGCCTGCATAATTAACTGCCTAATTGCCTTCCTAGTTAACTGCCTAATTAACTGCCTTATTAATTGCCTAATTGCCCGCCTAGTTGCCAGCCTTATTTCCCGCCTAATTACCTGCCTCATTGCCTGCCTTAAAGCATGCTTTAGTGCCTACCTAATTGCCTGCCTAATTGCCTGCATAATTAACTGCCTAATTAACTGCCTAATTGCCTGCCTAATTAACTGCTTAATTAACTGCCTAATTGCCTTCCTTATTGCCTGCCTAATTACCTACCCCATTGCCTGCCTAAAAGCCTGCCTTATTGCCTGCCTAATTGCCTGCCTAATTGCCTGCCTAATTGCCTGCATAAATAACTGCCTAATTAACTGCCTAATTAACTGCCCTATTTGCCTGCCTAATTAACTGCTGGATTACCTTCCTAATTGCCCGCCTAATTAACTGCCTCATTGCCTGCCTAAAAGCCTGCTTTGTTGCCTGTCTAATTTGCCTGCCTAATTAAATGCCTAATTGCCTGCCTAATTAACTGCCTAATTAACTGCCTTATTGCCTGCCTAATTAACTGCTGGATTGCCCCCCTAATTGCCCGCCTAATTAACTGCCTCATTGCCTGCCTAAAAGCCTGCCTTGTTGCCTGCCTAATTGCCTGCCTAATTAACTGCCTAATTGCCCGCATATTTGCCTGCCTAATTGCCTGCCTAATAAACTGCCTAATTAATTGCTAATTAACTGCCTAATTGCCTGCCTAATTGCCTGCCTTAATGCCTACCTAAATAACTGCCTAATTGGCTGCCTAATTAACTGCTGGATTGCCTGCCTAATCGCCTGCCTTATTAACTGCCTAATTGCCTGCCTAATTAACTGCCTAATTACCTGCCTAATTACCTGCATAATTGCCTGCCTAATTGCCTGCCTAATTGCCTGCCTATTTGCCTGCATAATTGCCTGCCTAATTGCCTGCCTTATAAACTACCCAATTAACTGCTTAATTAACTGCCTAATTGCATGCCTAATTGCCTTCCTAGTTAACTGCCTAATTAACTGCCTAATTAATTGCCTAATTGCATGCCTTATTGCCTGCCTTATTGCCCGCCTAATTACCTGCCTCATTGCCTGCCTTAAAGCCTGCCCTATTGCCTACCTAATTGCCTGCCTAATTGCCTGCCTAATTAATTGCCTAATTAACTGCCTAATTAACTGCCTAATTATGTGCCTAATTAACTGCCTATTTGCCTGCCTAATTAACTGCTGGATTGCCTTCCTAATTGCCCGCCTAATTAACTGCCTCATTGCCTGCCTAAAAGCCTGCCTTGTTGCCTGCCTAATTGCCTGCCTAATTAACTGCCTAATTGCCTGCATAAATGCCTGCCTAATTGCCTGCCTAATTAACTGCCTAATTAACTGCCTAATTAACTGCCTTATTGCTTGCCTAATTAACTGCCTAATTGCCTGCCTAATTGCCTGCCTAATTTCCTGCCTAATTGCCTTCCTAATTACCTGCCTAATTAACTGCCTAATTGCCTGCATAATTGCATGCCTTATTTCCCGCCAAATTACCTGCCTCATTTCCTGCCTAAAAGCCTGCCTAATTGCCTGCCTAATTAACTGCTGGATTGCCTTCCTAATTGCCCGCCTAATTAACTGCCACATTGCCTGCCTAAAAGCCTGCCTTGTTGCCTGCCTAAATGCCTGCCTAATTAACTGCCTAATTGCCTGCCTAATTAACTGCCTAAATAAATGCCTTATTAACTGCCTTAATGCCTGCCTAATTAACTGCTGGATTGCCTGCCTAATTGCCCGCCTAATTAACTGCCTCATTGCCTGCCTAAAAGCCTGCCTTGTTACCTGCCTAATTGCCTGCCTAATTAATTGCCTAATTAACTGCCTAATTGTCTGCCTAATTGCCTGCCTTAATGCCTGCCTAAATAACTGCCTAATTGCCTGCCTAATTAACTGCTGGATTGCCTGCCTAATTGCCTGCCTAATAAACTGCCTAACTGCCTGCCTAATTAAATGCTTCATTGCCTGCCTAAAAGCCTGCCTTATTGCCTGCCTGATTGCCTGCCTTATTAACTGCCTAATTGCCTGCTTAATTAACTGCCTAATTGCCTGCATAATTGCCTGCCTAATTGCCTGCCTAATTGACTGCCTATTTGCTTGCATAATTGCCTGCCTAATTAACTGCCTAATAAACTGCTTAATTAACTGCCTAATTAACTGCCTAATTAATTGCTTAATCAACTGTCAAATTGCCTGCCTAATTGCCTTCCTAGTTAACTGCCTAATTAAGTGCCTAATTAATTGCCTAATTGCCTGCCTAATTGCCTGCCTTATTGCCCGCTAAAATACCTGCCTCATTGCCTGCCTTAATGCCTGCCTTATTGCCTGCCTAATTGCCTGCCTAATTGCCTGCCTAATTGCCTGCCTAATTGACTGCTTAATTAACTGCCTAATTGCCTTCCTAATTGCCTTCCTAGTTAACTGCCTAATTAACTGCCTTATTAATTGCCTTATTGCCTGCCTAATTGCCTGCCTTATTGCCTGCCTAATTACCTGCCTCAAGGCCTGCCTTTAAGCCTGCCTTATTGCCTGCCTAATTGCCTGCCTAATTGCCTGCCTAATTAACTGCCTAATTAACTGCCTTTTTGCCTGCTTAATTAACTGCTGGATTGCCTTCCTAATTGCCCGCCTAATTAACTGCCTCATTGCCTTCCTAAAAGCCTGCCTTGTTGCCTGCCTAATTGCCTGCCTCATTAACTGCATAAATGCCTGCCTAATTGCCTGCCTAATTAACTGCCTATTTAACTGCCTAATTAACTGCCTAATTGCCTGCCTTATTGCCCGCCTAATTACCTGCCTCATTGCCTGCCTAAAAGCCTGCCTAATTGCCTGCCTAATTGCCTGCCGTATTGCCCGCCTAATTACCTGCCTCATTGCCTGCCTTAAAGCCTGCCTTATTGCCTGCCTAATTGCCTGCCTAATTGCCTGCCTAATTAACTGCTTAATCGCCTGCCTAATTGCCTGCCTAATTAACTGAATAATTAACTGCCTAATTGCCTGCCTAATTGCCTTCCTAGTTAACTGCCTAATAAACGGCCTAATTAATTGACTAATTGCCTGCCTAATTGCCTGCCTTATTGCCCGCCTAATTACATGCCCCATTGCCTGCCTAAAAGCCTGCCTTATTAACTGCCTAATAAACTGCTAAATAAACTGCCTAATTAACTGCCTAATTAATTGCTTAATTAACTGCCTAATTTCCTGCCTAATTGCCTTCCTAGTTAACTGCCTAATTAACGGCCTATTTAATTGACTATTTGCCTGCCTTATTGCCCGCCTAATTACCTGCCCCATTGCCTGCCTAAAAGCCTGCCTTATTAACTGCCTAATAAACTGCTTAATAAACTGCCTAATTGCCTGCCTAATTGCCTGCCTAATTTCCTGCCTAATTGCCTTCCTAATTACCTGCCTAATTAACTGCCTAATTGCATGCCTTATTTCCCGCCTAATTACCTGCCTCATTTCCTGCCTAAAAGCCTGCCTAATTGCCTGCCTAATTAACTGCTGGATTGCCTTCCTAATTGCCCGCCTAATTAACTGCCTCAATGCCTGCCTAAAAGCCTGCTTTGTTGCCTGTCTAATTGCCTGCCTTATTAATTGCCTAATTGCCTGCCTTATTAACTGCCTAATTAACTGCCTAATTAACTGCCTTATTGCCTGCCTAATTAACTGCTGGATTGCCTCCCTAATTGCCCGCCTAATTAACTGTCTCATTGCCTGCTTAAAAGCCTGCCTTGTTGCCTGCCTAATTGCCTGCCTAATTAACTGCCTAATTGCCCGCATATTTGCCTGCCTAATTGCCTGCCTAATTAACTGCCTAATTAATTGCTCATTAACTGCCTAATTGCCTGCCTAATTGCCTGCCTTAATGCCTGCCTAAATAACTGCCTAATTGCCTGCCTAATTAACTGCTGGATTGCCTGCCTAATCGCCTGCCTAATTAAATGCCTCATTGCCTGCCTAAAAGCCTGCCTTAATGCCTGCCTAATTAACTGCATAATAAACTGCTTAATTAACTGCCTATTTGCATGCCTAATTGCCTTTCTAGTTAACTGCCTAATTAACTGCCTAATTAACTGCCTTATTGCCTGCCTAATTAACTGCTGGATTGCCTCCCTAATTGCCCGCCGAATTAACTGCCTCATTCCCTGCCTAAAAGCCTGCCTTGTTGCCTGCCTAATTGCCTGCCTAATTAACTGCCTAATTGCCCGCATATTTGCCTGCCTAATTGCCTGCCTAATTAACTGCCTAATTAATTGCTAATTAACTGCCTAATTGCCTGCCTTAATGCCTGCCTAAATAACTGCCTAATTGGCTGCCTAATTAACTGCTGGATTGCCTGCCTAATCGCCTGCCTTATTAACTGCCTAATTGCCTGCCTAATTAACTTCCTAATTACCTGCCTAATTACCTGCATAACTGCCTGCCTAATTGCCTGCCTAATTGTTTGCCTATTTGCCTGCATAATTGCCTGCCTAATTGCCTGCCTAATAAACATCCTAATTAACTGCTTAATCAACTGCCTAATTGCATGCCTAATTGCCTTCCTAGTTAACTGCCTAATTAACTGCCTAATTAATTGCCTAATTGCCTGCCTTATTGCCTGCCTTATTGCCCGCCTAATTACCTGCCTCATTGCCTGCCTTAAAGCCTGCCCTATTGCCTACCTAATTGCCTGCCTAATTGCCTGCATAATTAACAGCCTAATTAACTGCCTAATTAACTGCCTAATTAAGTGCCTAATTAACTGCCTATTTGCCTGCCTAATTAACTGCTGGATTGCCTTCCTAATTGCCCGCCTAATTAACTGCCTCATTGCCTGCCTAAAAGCCTGCCTTGTTGCCTGCCTAATTGCCTGCCTAATTAACTGCCTAATTGCCTGCATAAATGCCTGCCTAATTGCCTGCCTAATTAACTGCCTAATTAACTGCCTAATTAACTGCCTAATTAACTGCCTTATTGCTTGCCTAATTAACTGCCTAATTGCCTGCCTAATTTCCTGCCTAATTGCCTTCCTAATTACCTGCCTAATTAACTGCCTAATTGCCTGCATAATTGCATGCCTTATTTCCCGCCTAATTACCTGCCTCATTTCCTGCCTAAAAGCCTGCCTAATTGCCTGCCTAATTAACTGCTGGATTGCCTTCCTAATTGCCCGCCTAATTAAATGCCTCATTGCCTGCCTAAAATCCTGCCTTGTAGCCTGCCTAAATGCCTGCCTAATCAACTGCCTAATTGCCTGCCTAATTAAATGCCTTATTAACTGCCTTAATGCCTGCCTAATTAACTGCTGGATTGCCTGCCTAATTGCCCGCCTAATTAACTGCCTCATTGCCTGCCTAAAAGCCTGCCTTGTTACCTGCCTAATTGCCTGCCTAATTAATTGCCTAATTAACTGCCTAATTATCTGCCTAATTGCCTGCCTTAATGCCTGCCTAAATATCTGCCTAATTGCCTGCCTAATTAACTGCTGGATTGCCTGCCTAATTGCCTGCCTAATAAACTGCCTAACTGCCTGCCTAATTAAATGCTTCATTGCCTGCCTAAAAGCCTGCCTTATTGCCTGCCTGATTGCCTGCCTTATTAACTGCCTAATTGCCTGCTTAATTAACTGCCTAATTGCCTGCATAATTGCCTGCCTAATTGCCTGCCTAATTGACTGCCTATTTGCCTGCATAATTGCCTGCCTAATTGCCTGACTAATTAACTGCCTAATAAACTGCTTAATTAACTGCCTAATTAACTGCCTAATTAATTGCTTAATCAACTGTCAAATTGCCTGCCTAATTGCCTTCCTAGTTAACTGCCTAATTAAGTGCCTAATTAATTGCCTAATTGCCTGCCTAATTGCCTGCCTTATTGCCCGCTAAAATACCTGCCTCATTGCCTGCCTTAAAGCCTGCCTTATTGACTGCCTAATTGCCTGCCTAATTGCCTGCCTAATTGCCTGCCAAATTGACTGCTTAATTAACTGCCTAATTGCCTTCCTAATTGCCTTCCTAGTTAACTGCCTAATTAACTGCCTAATTAATTGCCTTATTGCCTGCCTAATTGCCTGCCTTATTGCCTGCCTAATTACCTGCCTCAAGGTCTGCCTTTAAGCCTGCCTTATTGCCTGCCTAATTGCCTGCCTAATTAAATGCCTAATTAACTGCCTAATTAACTGCTTTTTTGCCTGCTTAATTAACTGCTGGATTGCCTTCCTAATTGCCCGCCTAATTAACTGCCTCATTGCCTGCCTAAAAGCCTGCCTTGTTGCCTGCCTAATTGCCTGCCTAATTAACTGCCTGCATAAATGCCTGCCTAATTGCCTGCCTAATTAACTGCCTATTTAACTGCCTAATTAACTGCCTAATTGCCTGCCTTATTGCCCGCCTAATTACCTGCCTCATTGCCTGCCTAAAAGCCTGCCTAATTGCCTGCCTAATTGCCTGCCGTATTGCCCGCCTAATTACCTGCCTCATTGCCTGCCTTAAAGCCTGCCTTATTGCCTGCCTAATTGCCTGCCTAATTGCCTGCCTAATTAACTGCTTAATCGCCTGCCTAATTGCCGGCCTAATTAACTGAATAATTAACTGCCTAATTGCCTGCCTAATTGCTCTCCTAGTTAACTGCCTAATTAACGGCCTAATTAATTGACTAATTGCCTGCCTAATTGCCTGCCTTATTGCCCGCCTAATTACCTGCCCCCCTGCCTGCCTAAAAGCCTGCCTTATTAACTGCCTAATAAACTGCTTAATAATCTGCCTAATTAACTGCCTAATTAATTGCTTAATTAACTGCATCATTTCCTGCCTAATAGCCTTCCTAGTTAACTGCCTAATTAACGGCCTAATTAATTGACTAATTGCCTGCCTAATTGCCTGCCTTATTGCCCGCCTAATTACCTGCCCCATTGCCTGCCTAAAAGCCTGCCTTATTAACTGCCTAATAAACTGCTTAATAAACTGCCTAATTGCCTGCCTAATTTCCTGCCTAATTGCCTTCCTAATTACCTGCCTAATTAACTGCCTAATTGCCTGCATAATTGCATGCCTTATTTCCCGCCTAATTACCTGCCTCATTTCCTGCCTAAAAGCCTGCCTAATTGCCTGCCTAATTAACTGCTGGATTGCCTTCCTAATTGCCCGCCTAATTAACTGCCTCATTGCCTGCCTAAAAGCCTGCTTTGTTGCCTGTCTAATTGCCTGCCTTATTAATTGCCTAATTGCCTGCCTAATTAACTGCCTAATTAACTGACTAATTAACTGCCTTATTGCCTGACTAATTAACTGCTGGATTGCCTCCCTAATTGCCCGCCTAATTAAATGCCTCATTGCCTGCCCAAAAGCCTGCCTTGTTGCCTGCCTAATTGCCTGCCTAATTAACTGCCTAATTGCCCGCATATTTGCCTGCCTAATTGCCTGCCTAATTAACTGCCTAATTAATTGCTCATTAACTGCCTAATTGCCTGCCTAATTGCCTGCCTTAATGCCTGCCTAAATAACTGCCTAATTGCCTGCCTAATTAACTGCTGGATTGCCTGCCTAATCGCCTGCCTAATTAAATGCCTCATTGCCTGCCTAAAAGCCTGCCTTAATGCCTGCCTAATTGCCTGCCTTATTAACTGCCTAATTGCCTGCCTAATTAACTGCCTAATTACCTGCCTAATTACCTGCATAATTGCCTGCCTAATTGCCTGCCTAATTGCCTGCCTATTTGCCTGCATAATTGCCTGCCTAATTGCCTGCCTAATTAACTGCATAATTAACTGCTTAATTAACTGCCTAATTGCATGCCTAATTGCCTTCCTAGTTAACTGCCTAATTAACTGCCTAATTAATTGCCTAATTGCCTGCCTTATTGCCTGCCTTATTGCCCGCCTAATTACCTGCCTCATTGCCTGCCTTAAAGCATGCCCTATTGCCTACCTAATTGCCTGCCTAATTGCCTTCCTAATAAACTGCCTAATTAACTGCCAAATTAACTGCCTAATTAACTGCCTAATTAAGTGCCTAATTAACTGCCTATTTGCCTGCCTAATTAATTGCAGGATTGCCTTCCTAATTGCCCGCCTAATTAACTGCCTCATTGCCTGCCTAAAAGCCTGCCTTGTTGCCTGCCTTATTGCCTGCCTAATTAACTGCCTAATTGCCTGCATAAATGCCTGCCTAATTGCCTGCCTAATTAACTGCCAAATTAACTGCCTAATTGCCCGCCTAATTAACTGCCTCATTGCCTGCCTAAAAGCCTGCCTTGTTGCCTGCCTAATTGCCTGCCTAATTAACTGCCTGATTGCCTGCCTAATTAACTGCCTTATTAACTGCCTTATTGCCTGCCTAATTAACTGCTGGATTGCCTTCCTAATTGCCCGCCTAATTAACTGCCTCATTACCTGCCTAAAAGCCTGCCTTGTTACCTGCCTAATTGCCTGCCTAATTAATTGCCTAATTAACTGCCTAATTGTCTGCCTAATTGCCTGCCTTAATGCCTGCCTAAATAACTGCCTAATTGCCTGCCTAATTAACTGCTGGATTGCCTGCCTAATTGCCTGCCTAATAAACTGCCTAACTGCCTGCCTAATTAAATGCCTCATTGCCTGCCTAAAAGCCTGCCTTATTGCCTGCCTGATTGCCTGCCTTATTAACTGCCTAATTGCCTGCCTAATTTACTGCCTAATTGCCTGCATAATTGCCTTCCTAATTGCCTGCCTAATTTACTGCGTATTTGCCTGCATAATTGCCTGCCTAATTGCCTGCCTAATTAACTGCCTAATAAACTGCTTAATTAACTGCCTAATTAATTGCTTAATGAACTGCCTAATTGCCTGCCTAATTGCCTTTCTAGTTAACTGCCTAATTAACTGCCTAATTAATTGCCTAATTGCCTGCCTAATTGCCTGCCTTATTGCCTGCCTTAAAGCCTGCCTTATTGCCTGCCTAATTGACTGCCTAATTGCCTGCCTAATTGCTTGCCTAATTAACTGCCTAATTAACTGCATAATAGCCTGCATAATTGCATGTCTAATTGCCTGCCTAATTGCCTGTCTATTTGCCTGCATAATTGCCTGCCTAATTGCCTGCCTAATTGACTGCTTAATTTCCTGCCTAATTGCCTTCCTAATTACCTGCTTATTAACTGCCTAATTGCATGCATAAATGCCTGCCTAATTGCCTGCCTAATTAACTGTCTAATTAACTGCCTAATTAACTGCTTTATTGCCTGCCTAATTAACTGCCTAATTTCCTGCCTAATTGCCTGCCTAATTTCCTGCCTAATTGCCTTCCTAATTACCTGCTTATTAACTGCCTAATTGCCTGCATAATTGAATGCCTTATTTTCCGCCTAATTATCTGCCTAATTGCCTGCCTAAAAGCCTGTCTAATTGCCTGCCTAATTAACTGCTGGATTGCCTTCCTAATTGCCCACCTAATTAACTGCCTCATTGCCTGCCTAAAAGCCTGCCATGTTGCCTGCCTAATTGCCTGCCTAAATAACTGCCTAAATGCCTGTCTAATTAACTGCCTAATTAACTGCCTAATTAACTGCCTTATTGCCTGCGTAATTAACTGCTGGATTGCCTTCCTAATTGCCCGCCTAATTAACTGCCTCATTGCCTGCCTAAAAGCCTGTCTTGTTGCCTGCCTAATTGCCTGCCTAAATAACTGCCTAAATACCTGCCTAATTAACTGAATAATTAACTGCCTAATTAACTGCCTAATTAACTGCCTAATTAACTGCCTGTTTGCCTGCCTAATTAACTGCTGGATTGCCTGCCTTTTTGCCTGCCTCATTGCCTGCCTAATTTACTGCCTAATTAACTGCTTAATTAACTACCTAAATGAATGCCTTAATGCCTGCCTAATTAACTGCCTAATTAACTGCCTAATTGCCTGCATAATTGCCTGCCTAATTGCCTGCCTAATTAACTGCCTAATTGCCTGCCTAATTAACTGCCTAATTGCCTGCCTAATAAACTGCCTAACTGCCTGCCTAATTAACTGCCTAATAAACTGCCTAATTAACTGCCTAATTGCCTGCCTAATTAACTGCCTAATTGCCTGCATTATTGCCCACCTAATTGCCTGCCTAATTAACTGCCTAATTAACTGCCTAATTAACTGCTTAATTAACTGCCTATTTGCCTGCATAATTGCCTGCCTAATTGCCTGCCTAATTAACTGCCTAATTAACTGCTTAATTAACTGCCTAATTAATTGCTTAATTAACTGCTTAATTGCCTGCCTAACTGCCTTCCTAGTTAACTGCCTAATCAACTGCCTAATCAATTGCCTAATTGCCTGCCTAATTGCCTGCCTGATTGCCCGCTTAATTACCTGCCTCATTGCCTGCCTTAAAGCCTGCCTTATTGCCTGCCTAATTGCCTGCCTAATTGCCTGCCTAAGTAACTGCCTAATTAACTGCCTAATTAACTGCCTTAAAGCCTGCCTTATTGCCTGCCTAATTGCCTGCCTTATTGCCTGCCTAATTAACTGCCTATTTGCCTGCCTAATTAACTGCTGGATTGCCTCCCTAATTGCCCGCCTAATTAACTGCCTCATTGCCTTCCTAAAAGCCTGCCTTGTTGCCTGCCTAATTGCCTGCCTTATTGCCTGCCTAATTAACTGCCTATTTGCCTGCCTAATTAACTGCTGGATTGCCTGCCTAATTGGCTGCCTAATTAACTGCCTAATTAACTGCCTAATTAACTGCTTTATTGCCTGCCTAATTAACTGCCTAATTTCCTGTCTAATTGCCTGCCTAATTTCCTGCCTAATTTCCTTCCTTATTACCTGCTTATTAACTGCCTAATTGCTTGCATAATTAAATGCCTTATTTCCCGCCTAATTATCTGCCTAATTGCCTGCCTAAAAGCCTGTCTAATTGCCTGCCTAATTAACTGCTGGATTGCCTTTCTAATTGCCCACCTAATTAACTGCCTCATTGCCTGCCTAAAAGCCTGCCATGTTGCCTGCCTAATTGCCTGCCTAAATAACTGCCTAAATGCCTGTCTAATTAACTGCATAATTAACTGCCTAATTAACTGCCTTATTGCCTGCGTAATTAACTGCTGGATTGCCTTCCTAATTGCCCGCCTAATTAACTGCCTCATTGCCTGCCTAAAAGCCTGCCTTGTTGCCTGCCTAATTGCCTGCCTAAATAACTGCCTAAATACCTGCCTAATTAACTGCCTAATTAACTGCCTAATTAACTGAATAATTTACTGCCTAATTAACTGCCTAATAAACTGCCTAATTAACTGCCTGTTTGCCTGCCTAATTAACTGCTGGATTGCCTGCCTTTTTGCCTGCCTCATTGCCTGCCTAATTTACTGCCTAATTAACTGCTTAATTAACTACCTAAATGACTGCCTTAATGCCTGCCTAATTAACTAACTAATTAACTGCCTAATTGCCTGCATAATTGCCTGCCTAATTGCCTGCCTAACTAACTGCCTAATTGCCTGCCTAATTAACTGCCTAATTGCCTGCCTAATAAACTGCCTAACTGCCTGCCTAATTAACTGCCTAATAAACTGCCTAATTAACTGCCTAATTGCCTGCCTAATTAACTGCCTAATTAACTGCCTAATTAACTGCCTAATTAACTGCCTATTTGCCTGCCTAATTAACTGCTGGATTGCCTTCCTAATTGCCCGCCTAATTAACTGCCTCATTGCCTGCCTAAAAGCCTGCCTTGTTGCCTGCCTAATTGTTTGCCTAATTAACTGCCTAATTGCCTGCATAATTGCATGCCTTATTTCCCGCCTAATAACCTGCCTCATTGCCTGCCTAAAAGCCTGCCTAATTGCCTGCCTAATTAACTGCTGGATTGCCTTCCTAATTGCCCGCCTAATTAACTGCCTCATTGCCTGCTTAAAAGCCTGCCTTGTTGCCTGCCTAATTGCCTGCCTAATTAACTGCCTAATTGTCTGCCTAATTAACTGCCAAATTAACTGCCTAATAAACTGCCTTATTGCCTGCCTAATTAACTGCTGGATTGCCTGCCTATTTGCCCTCCTAATTAACTGCCTCATTGCCTGCCTAAAAGCCTGCCTTGTTACCCGCCTAATTGCCTGCCTATTTAACTGCCTAATTAACTGCCTAAGTAACTGCCTAATTAACTGCCTTATTGCCTGCCTAACTAACTGCCTTATTGCCTGCCTAATTGCCTGCCTAATTTCCTGCCTAATTGCCTTACTAATTACCTGCCTAATTAACTGCCTAATTGCCTCCAAAATTGCATGCCTTATTTCCCGCCTAATAACCTGCCTCATTGCCTGCCTAAAAGCCTGCCTAATTGCCTGCCCAATTAACTGCTGGATTGCCTTCCTAATTGCCCGCCTAATTAACTGCCTCATTGCCTGCTTAAAAGCCTGCCTTGTTGCCTGCCTAATTGCCTGCCTAATTAACTGCCTAATTGCCTGCCTAATTAACTGCCTAATTAACTGCCTAATAAACTGCCTTATTGCCTGCCTAATTAACTGCTGGATTGCCTGCCTATTTGCCCGCCTAATTAACTGCCTCATTGCCTGCCTAAAAGCCTGCCTTGTTACCTGCCTAATTGCCTGCCTAATTAACTGCCTAATTGCCCGCATATTTGCCTGCCTAATTGCCTGCCTAATTAACTGCCTAAACAATTGCCTAATTAACTTCCTAATTGCCTGCCTAATTGCCTGCCTTCATGCCTGCCTAAATAACTGCCTAATTGCCTGCCTAATTAACTGCTGGATTGCCTGCCTAAATGCCTGCCTAATAAACTGCCTAATTGCCTGCCTAATTGCCTGCCTAATTAACTGCCTTATTAATTGACTAATTAACTGCCTAATAAACTTCCTAAATGCCTGCCTAATTTACTGCTGGATTGCTTGCCTAATTGCCCGCCTAATTAACTGCCTCATTGCCTGCCTAAGAGCCTGCCTTGTTGCCTGCCTAAATGCCTGCCTAATTAACTGCCTAATTGCCTGCCTAATTAACTGCCTAATTAACTGCCTTATTAACTGCCTTATTGCCTGCCTAATTAACTGCTGGATTGCCTGCCTAATTGCCCGCCTAATTAACTGCCTCATTGCCTGCCTAAAAGCCTGCCTTGTTACCTGCCCAATTGCCTGCCTAATTAATTGCCTAATTAACTGCCTAATTGTCTGCCTAATTGCCTGCCTTAATGCCTGCCTAAATAACTGCCTAATTGCCTGCCTAATTAACTGCTGGATTGCCTGCCTAATTGCCTGCCTAATAAACTGCCTAACTGCCTGCCTAATTAAATGCCTCATTGCCTGCCTAAAAGCCTGCCTTATTGCCTGCCTGATTGCCTGCCTTATTAACTGCGAATTGCCTGCCTAATTAACTGCCTAATTGCCTGCATAATTGCCTGCCTAATTGCCTGCCTAATTGACTGCCTATTTGCCTGCATAATTGCCTGCCAAATTGCCTGCCTAATTAACTGCCGAATAAACTGCTTAATAAACTGCCTAAATAACTGCCTAATCAATTGCTTAATCAACTGCCATATTGCCTGCCTTATTGCCTTCCTAGTTAACTGCCTAATTAAGTGCCTAATTAATTGCCTAATTGCCTGCCTAATTGCCTGCCTTATTGCCCGCTAAAATACCTGCCTCATTGCCTGCCTTAAAGCCTGCCTTATTGCCTGCCTAATTGCCTGCCTAATTGCCTGCCTAATTGCCTGCCTAATTGCCTGTCTAATAACCTGCCTAATTAACTGCCTAATTGCCTGCCTAATTGTCTGCCTAATTGACTGCTTAATTAACTGCCTAATTGCCTTCCTAATTGCCTTCCTAGTTAACTGCCTAATTAACTGCCTAATTAATTGCCTTATTGCCTGCCTAATTGCCTGCCTTATTGCCTGCCTAATTACCTGCCTCATTGCCTGCCTTAAAGCCTGCCTTATTGCCTGCCTAATTGCCTGCCTAATTGCCTGCTTAATTAACTGCCTAATAAATTGCCTAATTAACTGCCTTTTTGCCTGCCTAATTAACTGCTGGATAGCCTTCCTAATTGCCCGCCTAATTAACTGCCTCATTGCCTGCCTAAAAGCCTGCCTTGTTGCCTGCCTAATTGCCTGCCTAATTAACTGCCTGCATAAATGCCTGCCTAATTGCCTGCCTAATTAACTGCCTATTTAACTGCCTAATTAACTGCCTAATTGCCTGCCTTATTGCCCGCCTAATTACCTGCCTCATTGCCTGCCTAAAAGCCTGCCTAATTTCCTGCCGTATTGCCCGCCTAATTACCTGCCTCATTGCCTGCCTTAAAGCCTGCCTTATTGCCTGCCTAATTGCCTGCCTAATTGCCTGCCTAATTAACTGATTAATCGCCTGCCTAATTGCCTGCCTAATTAACTGAATAATTAACTGCCTAATTGCCTGCCTAAGTGCCTTCCTAGTTAACTGCCTAATTAACGGCCTAATTAATTGACTAATTGCCTGCCTAATTGCCTGCCTTATTGCCCGCCTAATTACCTGCCCCATTGCCTGCCTAAAAGCCTGCCTTATTAACTGCCTAATAAACTGCTTAATAAACTGCCTAATTAATTGCTTAATTAACTGCCTAATTTCCTGCCTAATTGCCTTCCTAGTTAACTGCCTAATTAACTGCCTTATTAATTGCCTAATTGCCTGCCTAATTGCCTGCCTTATTGCCCGCTTAATTACCTGCCTCATTGCCTGCCTAAAAGCCTGCCTTATTAACTGCCTAATAAACTGCTTAATAAACTGCCTAATTAACTGCCTAATTAATTGCTTAATTAACTGCCTAATTGCCTGCCTAATTGCCTGCCTAAATAACTGCCTAATTTACTGCCTAATTAACTGCCTAATTAACTGCTTATTTTCCTGCCTAATAAACTGCTTATTGGCTTTCTAGTTAACTGCCTAATTAACTGCCTAATTAATTGCCTAATTGCCTGCCTAATTGCCTGCCTTATTGCCCGCTTAATTACCTGCCTCATTGCCTGCCTTAAAGCCTTCCTTATTGCCTGCCTAATTGCCTGCCTAATTGCCTGCCTAATTGCCAGCCTAAATAACTGCATAATTAACTGCCTAATTAACTGCCTAATTAACTGCTTATTTTCCTGCCTAATAAACTGCTTATTGCCTTTCTAGTTAACTGCCTAATTAACTGCCTAATTAATTGCCTAATTGCCTGCCTAATTGCCTGCCTTATTGCCGGCATAATTACCTGCCTCATTGCCTGCCTTAAAGCCTGCCTTATTGCCTGCCTAATTGCTTGCCTAATTGCCTGCCTAATTAAATGCCTAATTACTGCCTAATTGCCTGCATATTTGCCTGTCTAATTGCCTGCCTAATTTCCTGTCTATTTGCCTGCATTTTTGCCTGCCTATTTGCCTGCCTAATTAACTGCCTAATTAACTGCTTAATTAACTGTCTAATTGCCTGCCTAATTGCATTCCTAGTTAACTGCCTAATTAACTGCCTAATTAATTGCCTAATTGCCTGCCTTATTGCTCGCCTTATTACCTGCCTCATTGCCTGCCTTAAAGCCTGCCTTATTGCCTGCCCAATTGCCTGCCTAATTGCCTGCCTAATCAACTGCCTAATTAACTGCCTTATTAACTGCCAAATTAACTGCCTAATTAACTGCCTATTTGCCTGCCTAATTAACTGCTGGATTGCCTCCCTAATTGCTCGCCTAATTAACTGCCTCATTGCCTTCCTAAAAGCCTGCCTTGTTGCCTGCCTAATTGCCTGCCTTATTAACTGCCTAATTGCATGCATAAATGCCTGCCTAATTGCCTGCCTAATTAACTGCCTAATTAACTGCCTAATTAACTGCTTTATTGCCTGCCTAATTAACTGCCTAATTTCCTGTCTAATTGCCTGCCTAATTTCCTGCCTAATTTCCTTCCTTATTACCTGCTTATTAACTGCCTAATTGCCTGCATAATTAAATGCCTTATTTCCCGCCTAATTATCTGCCTAATTGCCTGCCTAAAAGCCTGTCTAATTGCCTGCCTAATTAACTGCTGGATTGCCTTTCTAATTGCCCGCCTAATTAACTGCCTCATTGCCTGCCTAAAAGCCTGCCATGTTGCCTGCCTAATTGCCTGCCTAAATAACTGCCTAAATGCCTGTCTAATTAACTGCATAATTAACTGCCTAATTAACTGAATAATTAACTGCCTAATTAACTGGTTAATAAACTGCCTAATTAACTGCCTGTTTGCCTACCTAATTAACTGCTGGATTGCCTGCCTTTTTGCCTGCCTCATTGCCTGCCTAATTTACTGCCTAATTAACTGCTTAATTAACTACCTAAATGACTGCCTTAATGCCTGCCTAATTAACTGCCTAATTAACTGCCTAATTGCCTGCATAATTGCCTGCCTAATTGCCTGCCTAATTAACTGCCTAATTGCCTGCCTAATTAACTGCCTAATTGCCTGCCTAATAAACTGCCTAACTGCCTGCCTAATTAACTGCCTAATAAACTGCCTAATTAACTGCCTAATTGCCTGCCTAATTAACTGCCTAATTAACTGCCTAATTAACTGCCTAATTAACTGCCTATTTGCCTGCCTAATTAACTGCTGGATTGCCTTCATAATTGCCCGCCTAATTAACTGCCTCATTGCCTGCCTAAAAGCCTGCCTTGTTGCCTGCCTAATTGTTTGCCTAATTAACTGCCTAATTGCCTGCATAATTGCATGCCTTATTTCCCGCCTAATAACCTGCCTCATTGCCTGCCTAAAAGCCTGCCTAATTGCCTGCCTAATTAACTGCTGGATTGCCTTCCTAATTGCCCGCCTAATTAACTGCCTCATTGCCTGCTTAAAAGCCTGCCTTGTTGCCTGCCTAATTGCCTGCCTAATTAACTGCCTAATTGCCTGCCTAATTAACTGCCAAATTAACTGCCTAATAAACTTCCTTATTGCCTGCCTAATTAACTGCTGGATTGCCTGCCTATTTGCCCTCCTAATTAACTGCCTCATTGCCTGCCTAAAAGCCTGCCTTGTTACCTGCTTAATTGCCTGCCTAATTAACTGCCTAATTAACTGCCTAAGTAACTGCCTAATTAACTGCCTTATTGCCTGCCTAACTAACTGCCTTATTGCCTGCCTAATTGCCTGCCTAATTTCCTGCCTAATTGCCTTCCTAATTACCTGCCTAATTAACTGCCTAATTGCCTGCAAAATTGCATGCCTTATTTCCCGCCTAATAACCTGCCTCATTGCCTGCCTAAAAGCCTGCCTAATTGCCTGCCCAATTAACTGCTGGATTGCCTTCCTAATTGCCCGCCTAATTAACTGCCTCATTGCCTGCTTAAAAGCCTGCCTTGTTGCCTGCCTAATTGCCTGCCTCATTAACTGCCTAATTGCCTGCCTAATTAACTGCCTAATTAACTGCTTAATAAACTGCCTTATTGCCTGCCTAATTAACTGCTGGATTGCCTGCCTATTTGCCCGCCTAATTAACTGCCTCATTGCCTGCCTAAAAGCCTGCCTTGTTACCTGCCTAATTGCCTGCCTAATTAACTGCCTAATTGCCCGCATATTTGCCTGCCTAAGTGCCTGCCTAATTAACTGCCTAAACAATTGCCTAATTAACTTCCTAATTGCCTGCCTAATTGCCTGCCTTCATGCCTGCCTAAATAACTGCCTAATTGCCTGCCTAATTAACTGCTGGATTGCCTGCCTAAATGCCTGCCTAATAAACTGCCTAACTGCCTGCCTAATTAAATGCCTCATTGCCTGCCTAAAAGCCTGCCTTACTGCCAGCCTAATTGCCTGCCTAATTAACTGCCTAATTGCCTGCTTAATTAACTGCCTAATTGTCTGCATAATTGCCTGCTCAATTGCCTGCCTAATTGACTGCCTATTTGCCTGCATACTTGCCTGCCTAATTGCCTGCCTAATAACTGCCTAATTAACTGCTTAATTAACTGCCTAATTAACTGTCTAATTAATTGCTTAATTAACTGCCTAATTGCCTGCCTAATTGCCTTCCTAGTTAACTGCCTAATTAACTGCCTAATTAATTGCCTTTTTGCCTGCCTAATTGCCTGCCTTATTGCCCGCTTAATTACCTGCCTCATTGCCTGCTTAAAGCCTGCCTTATTGCCTGCCTAATTGCCTGCCTAATTGCCTGCCTAAATAACTGCCTAATTAACTGCCTAATAAACTGCCTAATTAACTGCCTAATTTATTGCTTAATCAACTGCCTAATTGCCTTCCTAGTTAACTGCCTAATAACCTGCCTAATTAATTGCCTAATTGCCTGCCTAATTGCCTGCCTTATTGCCCGCTTAATTACCTGCCTCATTGCCTGCCTTAAAGCCTGCCTTATTGCCTGCCTAATTGACTGCCTAATTGCCTGCCTAATTGCCTGCCTAATTAACTGCCTAATTAACTGCATAATAGCCTGCATAATTGCCTGTCTAATTGCCTGCCTAATTGCCTGTCTATTTGCCTGCATAATTCCCTGCCTAATTGCCTGCCTAATTGACTGCTTAATTAACTGCCTAATTGCCTTCCTAGTTAACTGCCTAATTAACTGCCTAATTAACTGCCTAATTAACTGCATAATAGCCTGCATAATTGCCTGTCTAATTGCCTGCCTAATTGCCTGTCTATTTGCCTGCATAATTGCCTGCCTAATAGCCTGCCTAAATAACTGCCTAATTAACTGCCTAATAAACTGCCTTTTTGCCTGCCTAATTAACTGCTGGATTGCCTTCCTAATTGCCCGCCTAATTAACTGCCTCATTGCCTGCCTAAAAGCCTGCCTTGTTGCCTGCCTAATTGCCTGCCTAATTAACTGCCTGCATAAATGCCTGCCTAATTGCCTGCCTAATTAACTGCCTATTTAACTGCCTAATTAACTGCCTAATTGCCTGCCTTATTGCCCGCCTAATTACCTGCCTCATTGCCTGCCTTAAAGCCTGCCTTATTGCCTGCCTAATTGCCTGCCTAATTGCCTGCCTAATTAACTGCTTAATCGCCTGCCTGATTGCCTGCCTAATTAACTGAATAATTAACTGCCTAATTGCCTGCCTAATTGCCTTCCTATTTAACTGCCTAATTAACGGCCTTATTAATTGACTAATTGCCTGCCTAATTGCCTGCCTTATTGCCCGCCTAATTACCTGCCCCATTTCCTGCCTAAAAGCCTGCCTTATTAATTGCCTAATAAACTGCTTAATAAACTGCCTAAAAATTGCTTAATTAACTGCCTAATTTCCTGCCTAATTGCCTTCCTAGTTAACTGCCTAATTAACTGCCTAATTAATTGCCTAATTGCCTGCCTAATTGCCTGCCTTATTGCCCGCTTAATTACCTGCCTCATTGCCTGCCTTAAAGCCTGCCTTATTGCCTGCCTAATTGCCTGCCTAATTGCCTGCCTAAATAACTGCCTAATTAACTGCCTAATTAACTGCCTAATTAACTGCTTATTTTCCTGCCTAATAAACTGCTTATTGCCTTTCTAGTTAACTGCCTAATTAACTGCCTAATTAATTGCCTAATTGCCTGCCTAATTGCCTGCCTTATTGCCTGCTTAATTACTTGCCTCATTGCCTGCCTTAAAGCCTGCCTTATTGCCTGCCTAATTGCCTGCCTAAATAACTGCCTAATTAACTGCCTAATTAACTGCTTATTTTCCTGCCTTATAAACTGTTTATTGCCTTTCTAGTTAACTGCCTAATTAATTGCCTAATTGCCTGCCTAATTGCCTGCCTTATTGCCCGCATAATTACCTGCCTCATTGCCTGCCTTAAAGCCTGCCTTATTGCCTGCCTAATTGCCTGCCTAATTGCCTGCCTAATTAAATGCCTAATTACTGCCTAATTGCCTGCATATTTGCCTGTATAATTGCCTACCTAATTTCCTGTCTATTTGCCTGCATATTTGCCTGCCTATTTGCCTGCCTAATTAACTGCCTAATTAACTGCTTAATTAACTGTCTAATTGCCTGCCTAATTGCATTCCTAGTTAACTGCCTAATTAACTGCCTAATTAATTGCCTAATTGCCTGCCTTATTGCTCGCCTAATTACCTGCCTCATTGCCTGCCTTAAAGCCTGCCTTATTGCCTGCCCAATTGCCTGCCTAATTGCCTGCCTAATTAACTGCCTAATTAACTGCCTAATTAACTGCCTTATTAACTGCCTAATTATATTCCACATAACTGCCTATTTGCCTGCCTAATTATATTCCAAATAACTGCCTATTTGCCTGCCTAATTAACTGCTGGATTGCCTCCCTAATTGCCCGCCTAATTAACTGCCACATTGCCTTACTAAAAGTCTGCCTTGTTGCCTGCCTAATTGCCTGCCTTATTAACTGCCTAATTGCATGCATAAATGCCTGCCTAATTGCCTGCCTAATTAACTGTCTAATTAACTGCCTAATTAACTGTTTTATTGCCTGCTTAATTAACTGCCTAATTTCCTGCCTAATTTCCTGCCTAATTTCCTGCCTAATTGCCTTCCTAATTACCTGCTCTTTACCTGCCTAATTGCCTGCATAATTGAATGCCTTATTTCCCGCCTAATTATCTGCCTAATTGCCTGCCTAAAAGCCTGTCTAATTGCCTGCCTAATTAACTGCTGAATTGCCTTCCTAATTGCCCGCCTAATTAACTGCCTCATTGCCTGCCTAAAAGCCTGCCATGTTGCCTGCCTAATTGGCTGCCTAAATAACTGCCTAAATGCCTGTCTAATTAACTGCCTAATTAACTGCCTAATTAACTGCCTTATTGCCTGCGTAATTAACTGCTGGATTGCCTTCCTAATTGCCCGCCTAATTAACTGCCTCATTGCCTGCCTAAAAGCCTGTCTTGTTGCCTGCCTAATTGCCTGCCTAAATAACTGCCTAAATACCTGCCTAATTAACTGCCTAATTAACTGCCTTATTAACTGAATAATTAACTGCCTAATTAACTGCCTAATTAACTGCCTAATTAACTGCCTGTTTGCCTGCCTAATTAACTGCTGGATTGCCTGCCTTTTTGCCTGCCTCATTGCCTGCCTAATTTACTGCCTAATTAACTGCTTAATTAACTACCTAAATGAATGCCTTAATGCCTGCCTAATTAACTGCCTAATTAACTGCCTAAATGCCTGCATAATTTCCTGCCTAATTGCCTGCCTAATTAACTGCCTAATTGCCTGCCTAATTTACTGCCTAATTGCCTGCCTAATAAACTGCTTAACTGCCTGCCTAATTAACTGCCTAATAAACTGCCTAATTAACTGCCTAATTGCCTGCCTAATTAACTGCCTAATAACTGCCTAATTAACTGCCTAATTAACTGCCTATTTGCCTGCCTAATTAACTGCTGGATTGCCTTCCTAATTGCCCGCCTAATTAACTGCCTCATTGCCTGCCTAAAAGCCTGCCTTGTTGCCTGCCTAATTGTTTGCCTAATTAACTGCCTAATTGCCTGCATAATTGCATGCCTTATTTCCCGCCTAATAACCTGCCTCATTGCCTGCCTAAAAGCCTGCCTAATTGCCTGCCTAATTAACTGCTGGATTGCCTTCCTAATTGCCCGCCTAATTAACTGCCTCATTGCCTGCTTAAAAGCCTGCCTTGTTGCCTGCCTAATTGCCTGCCTAATTAACTGCCTAATTGCCTGCCTAATTAACTGCCAAATTAACTGCCTAATAAACTGCCTTATTGCCTGCCTAATTAACTGCTGGATTGCCTGCCTATTTGCCCTCCTAACTAACTGCCTCATTGCCTGCCTAAAAGCCTGCCTTGTTACCTGCCTAATTGCCTGCCTAATTAACTGCCTAATTAACTGCCTAAGTAACTGCCTAATTAACTGCCTTATTGCCTGCCTAACTAACTGCCTTATTGCCTGCCTAATTGCCTGCCTAATTTCCTGCCTAATTGCCTTCCTAATTACCTGCCTAATTAACTGCCTAATTGCCTGCAAAATTGCATGCCTTATTTCCCGCCTAATAACCTGCCTCATTGCCTGCCTAAAAGCCTGCCTAATTGCCTGCCCAATTAACTGCTGGATTGCCTTCCTAATTGCCCGCCTAAATAACTGCCTCATTGCCTGCTTAAAAGCCTGCCTTGTTGCCTGCCTAATTGCCTGCCTAATTAACTGCCTAATTGCCTGCCTAATTAACTGCCTAATTAACTGCCTAATAAACTGCCTTATTGCCTGCCTAATTAACTGCTGGATTGCCTGCCTATTTGCCCGCCTAATTAACTGCCTCATTGCCTGCCTAAAAGCCTGCCTTGTTACCTGCCTAATTGCCTGCCTAATTAACTGCCTAATTGCCCGCATATTTGCCTGCCTAATTGCCTGCCTAATTAACTGCCTAAACAATTGCCTAATTAACTTCCTAATTGCCTGCCTAATTGCCTGCCTTCATGCCTGACAAAATAACTGCCTAATTGCCTGCCTAATTAACTGCTGGATTGCCTGCCTAAATGCCTGCCTAATAAACTGCCTAACTGCCTGCCTAATTAAATGCCTCATTGCCTGCCTAAAAGCCTGCCTTACTGCCAGCCTAATTGCCTGCCTAATTAACTGCCTAATTGCCTGCTTAATTAACTGCCTAATTGGCTGCATAATTGCCTGCTCAATTGCCTGCCTAATTGACTGCCTATTTGCCTGCATAATTGCCTGCCTAATTGCCTGCCTAATAACTGCCTAATTAACTGCTTAATTTTCTGCCTAATTAACTGTCTAATTAATTGCTTAATTAACTGCCTAATTGCCTGCCTAATTGCCTTCCTAGTTAACTGCCTAATTAACTGCCTAATTAATTGCCTTTTTGCCTGCCTAATTGCCTGCCTTATTGCCCGCTTAATTACCTGCCTCATTGCCTGCCTTAAAGCCTGCCTTATTGCCTGCCTAATTGCCTGCCTAATTGCCTGCCTAAATAACTGCCTAATTAACTGCCTAATAAACTGCCTAATTAACTGCCTAATTTATTGCTTAATCAACTGCCTAATTGCCTTCCTAGTTAACTGCCTAATAACCTGCCTAATTAATTGCCTAATTGCCTGCCTTATTGCCTGCTTAATTACTTGCCTCATTGCCTGCCTTAAAGCCTGCCTTATTGCCTGCCTAATTGCCTGCCTAATTGCCTGCCTAAATAACTGCCTAATTAACTGCCTAATTAACTGCCTAATTAACTGCCTAATTAACTGCCTAATTAACTGCTTATTTTCCTGCCTAATAAACTGCTTATTGCCTTTCTAGTTAACTGCCTAATAAATTGCCTAATTGCCTGCCTAATTGCCTGCCTTATTGCCCGCATAATTACCTGCCTCATTGCCTGCCTTAAAGCCTGCCTTATTGCCTGCCTAATTGCCTGCCTAATTGTCTGCCTAATTAAATGCCTAATTACTGCCTAATTGCCTGCATATTTGCCTGTCTAATTGCCTGCCTAATTTCCTGTCTATTTGCCTGCATATTTGCCTGCCTATTTGCCTGCCTAATTAACTGCCTAATTAACTGCTTAATTAACTGTCTAATTGCCTGGCTAATTGCATTCCTAGTTAACTGCCTAATTAACTGCCTAATTAATTGCCTAATTGCCTGCCTTATTGCTCGCCTAATTACCTGCCTCATTGCCTGCCTTAAAGCCTGCCTTATTGCCTGCCCAATTGCCTGCCTAATTGCCTGCCTAATTAACTGCCTAATTAACTGCCTAATTAACTGCCTTATTAACTGCCTAATTAACTTCCAAATAACTGCCTATTTGCCTGCCTAATTAACTGCTGGATTGCCTCCCTAATTGCCCGCCTAATTAACTGCCACATTGCCTTACTAAAAGCCTGCCTTGTTGCCTGCCTAATTGCCTGCCTTATTAACTGCCTAATTGCATGCATAAATGCCTGCTTAATTGCCTGCCTAATTAACTGTCTAATTAACTGCCTAATTAACTGCTTTATTGCCTGCTTAATTAACTGCCTAATTTCCTGCCTAATTGCCTGCCTAATTTCCTGCCTAATTGCCTTCCTAATTACCTGCTCTTTACCTGCCTAATTGCCTGCATAATTGAATGCCTTATTTCCCGCCTAATTATCTGCCTAATTGCCTGCCTAAAAGCCTGTCTAATTGCCTGCCTAATTAACTGCTGGATTGCCTTCCTAATTGCCCGCCTAATTAACTGCCTCATTGCCTGCCTAAAAGAATGCCATGTTGCCTGCCTAATTGCCTGCCTAAATAACTGCCTAAATGCCTGTCTAATTAACTGCCTAATTAACTGCCTAATTAACTGCCTTATTGCCTGCGTAATTAACTGCTGGATTGCCTTCCTAATTGCCCGCCTAATTAACTGCCTCATTGCCTGCCTAAAAGCCTGTCTTGTTGCCTGCCTAATTGCCTGCCTAAATAACTGCCTAAATACCTGCCTAATTAACTGCCTAATTAACTGCCTAATTAACTGAATAATTAACTGCCTAATTAACTGCCTAATTAACTGCCTGTTTGCCTGCCTAATTAACTGCTGGATTGCCTGCCTTTTTGCCTGCCTCATTGCCTGCCTAATTTACTGCCTAATTAACTGCTTAATTAACTACCTAAATGAATGCCTTAATGCCTGCCTAATTAACTGCCTAATTAACTGCCTAATTGCCTGCATAATTGCCTGCCTAATTGCCTGCCTAATTAACTGCCTAATTGCCTGCCTAATTAACTGCCTAATTGCCTGCCTAATAAACTGCCTAACTGCCAGCCTAATAACTGCCTAATAAACTGCCTAATTAACTGCCTAATTGCCTGCCTAATTAACTGCCTAATTGCCTGCATTATTGCCCACCTAATTGCCTGCCTAATTAACTGCCTAATTAACTGCCTAATTAACTGCTTAATTAACTGCCTATTTGCCTGCATAATTGCCTGCCTAATTGCCTGCCTAATTAACTGCCTAATTAACTGCTTAATTAACTGCCTAATTAATTGCTTAATTAACTGCTTAATTGCCTGCCTAACTGCCTTCCTAGTTAACTGCCTAATTAACTGCCTAATCAATTGCCTAATTGCCTGCCTAATTGCCTGCCTGATTGCCCGCTTAATTACCTGCCTCATTGCCTGCCTTAAAGCCTGCCTAATTGCCTGCCTTAATGCCTGCCTAATTAACTGCCTAATTTCCTGCATAAATGCCTGCCTAATGGCCTGCCTAATAACTGCCTAATTAATTGCCTAATTGCCTGCCTAATTGCCTGCCTAATTGCCTGCCTTAATGCCTACCTAATTAACTGCCTAATTAAGTACCTAATTATCTGCCTAATTGCCTGCGTAATTAACTGTTGGATTGCCTGCCTAATTGCCTGCCTAATTAACTGCCTAACTGCCTGCCTAATTGCCTGCCTAATTGCCCGCCTAATTAACTGCCTCATTGCCTGCCTTAAAGCCTGCCTAATTGCCTGCCTTAATGCCTGCCTAATTAACTGCCTAATTTCCTGCATAAATGCCTGCCTAATGGCCTGCCTAATAACTGCCTAATTAATTGCCTAATTAACTGAATAATTAACTGCCTAATTAACTGCCTAATTAACTGCCTAATTAACTGCCTGTTTGCCTGCCTAAGTAAATGCTGGATTGCCTGCCTAATTGCCTGCCTAATTAACTGCCTAACTGCCTGCCTAATTGCCTGCCTAATTGCCCGCCTAATTAACTGCCTCATTGCCTGCCTTAAAGCCTGCCTAATTGCCTGCCTTAAAGCCTGCCTAATTGCCTGCCTTAATGCCTGCCTAATTAACTGCCTAAGTAACTGCTGGATTGCCTGCCTAATTGCCTGCCTAATTAACTGCCTAACTGCCTGCCTAATTGCCTGCCTAATTGCCCGCCTAATTAACTCCCTCATTGCCTGCCTTAAAGCCTGCCTAATTGCCTGCCTTAATGCATGCCTAATTAACTGCCTAATTGCCTGCCTTATTAACTGCTGGATTGCCTGCCTAATTGCCCGCCTAATTAACTGCTTAATTAACTGCATAATTAACTGACTAATTGCTTGCCTTATTAACTGCTGTATTGCCTGCCTAATTGCCCGCTTAATTAAATGCCTCATTGCCTGCTGAAATGCATGCCTTGTTGCCTGCCTAATTGCCTGCCTAATTAACTGCCTAATTTCCTGCATAAATGCCTGCCTAATGGCCTGCCTAATTAACTGCCTAATTAACTGCCTAATTGCCTGCCTAATTGCCTGCCTAATTGCCTGCCTTAATGCCTACCTAATTAACTGCCTAATTAACTGCCTAATTAATTGGCTAATTGCCTGCCTTATTGCCCGCCTAATTACCTGCCTCATTGCCTGCCTTAAAGCCTGCCCTATTGCCTACCTAATTGCCTGCCTAATTAACTGCCTAATTAACTGCCTAATTAACTGCCTATTTGCCTGCCTAATTAACTGCTGGATTGCCTTCCTAATTGCCCGCCTAATTAACTGCCTCATTGCCTGCCTAAAAGCCTGCCTTGTTGCCTGCCTAATTGTTTGCCTAATTAACTGCCTAATTGCCTGCATAATTGCATGCCTTATTTACCGCCTAATAACCTGCCTCATTGCCTGCCTAAAAGCCTGCCTAATTGCCTGCCTAATTAACTGCTGGATTGCCTTCCTAATTGCCCGCCTAATTAACTGCCTCATTGCCTGCTTAAAAGCCTGCCTTGTTGCCTGCCTAATTGCCTGCCTAATTAACTGCCTAATTGCCTGCCTAATTAACTGCCTAATTAACTGCCTAATAAACTGCCTTATTGCCTGTCTAATTAACTGCTGGATTGCCTGCCTATTTGCCCTCCTAATTAATTGCCTCATTGCCTGCCTAAAAGCCTGCCTTGTTACCTGCCTAATTGCCTGCCTAATTAACTGCCTAATTAACTGCCTAAGTAACTGCCTAATTAACTGCCTTATTGCCTGCCTAATTAACTGCCTTATTGCCTGCCTAATTGCCTGCCTAATTTCCTGCCTAATTGCCTTCCTAATTACCTGCCTAATTAACTGCCTAATTGCCTGCAAAATTGCATGCCTTATTTCCCGCCTAATAACCTGCCTCATTGCCTGCCTAAAAGCCTGCCTAATTGCCTGCCCAATTAACTGCTGGATTGCCTTCCTAATTGCCCGCCTAATTAACTGCCTCATTGCCTGTTTAAAAGCCTGCCTTGTTGCCTGCCTAATTGCCTGCCTAATTAACTGCCTAATTGCCTGCCTAATTAACTGCCTAATTAACTGCCTAATAAACTGCCTTATTGCCTGCCTAATTAACTGCTGGATTGCCTGCCTATTTTCCCGCCTAATTAACTGCCTCATTGCCTGCCTAAAAGCCTGCCTTGTTACCTGCCTAATTGCCTGCCTAATTAACTGCCTAATTGCCCGCATATTTGCCTGCCTAATTGCCTGCCTAATTAACTGCCTAAACAATTGCCTAATTAACTTCCTAATTGCCTGCCTAATTGCCTGCCTTCATGCCTGCCTAAATAACTGCCTAATTGCCTGCGTAATTAACTGCTGGATTGCCTGCCTAAATGCCTGCCTAATAAACTGCCTATCTGCCTGCCTAATTAAATGCTTCATTGCCTGCCTAAAAGCCTGCCTTACTGCCAGCCTAATTGCCTGCCTAATTAACTGCCTAATTGCCTGCTTAATTAACTGCCTAATTGCCTGCATAATTGCCTGCTCAATTGCCTGCCTAATTGACTGCCTATTTGCCTGCATAATTGCCTGCCTAATTGCCTGCCTAATAACTGCCTAATTAACTGCTTAATTAACTGCCTAATTAACTGTCTAATTAATTGCTTTATTAACTGCCTAATTGCCTGCCTAATTGCCTTCCTAGTTAACTGCCTAATTAACTGCCTAATTAATTGCCTTTTTGCCTGCCTAATTGCCTGCCTTATTGCCCGCTTAATTACCTGCCTCATTGCCTGCCTTAAAGCCTGCCTTATTGCCTGCCTAATTGCCTGCCTAATTGCCTGCCTAAATAACTGCCTAATTAACTGCCTAATAAACTGCCTAATTAACAGCCTAATTAACTGCTTATTTGCCTGCCTAAATAACTGCTGTATTGCCTTCCTAGTTAACTGCCTAATCAACTGCCTAATTAATTGCCTAATTGCCTGCCTAATTGCCTGCCTTATTTATCGCCTAATTACCTGCCTCATTGCCTGCCTTAAAGCCTGCATTATTGCCTGCCTAATTGCCTGCCTAATAGCCTGCCTAATTGCCTGCCTAATTAACTGCCTAATTAATTGCCTAATTAAATGCCTAATTAAATGCCTAATTGCCTGCCTTGTTGCCTTCCTAGTTAACTGCCAAATTAACGGCCAAATTAATTAACTAATTGCCTGCCTATTTGCCTGCCTTATTGCCCGCCTAATTACATGCCTCATTGCCTACTTAAAAGCCTGCCTAATTGCCTGCCTAATTGACTGCATAATTAACTGCCTAATTGCCTTCCTAGTTAACTGTCTAATTAACTGCCTAATTAATTGCCTAATTGCCTGCCTAGTTGCCAGCCTAATTGCCCGCCTACTTACCTGCCTCATTGCCTGCCTTAAAGCCTGCTTTATTGCCTGCCTAATTGCCTGCCTAATTGCCTGCATAATTAACTGCCTAATTAACTGCCTAATTGCCTGCCTATTTAACTGCTTAATTAACTGCCTAATTGCCTGCCTAATTGCCTTCCTAGTTGACTGCCTAATTAACGGCCTAATTAATTGCTTAATTGCCTGCCTAATTGCCTTCCTTATTGCCTGCCTAATTACCTACCCCATTGCCTGCCTAAAATCCTGCCTTATTGCCTGCCTAATTGCCTGCCTAACTGCCTGCCTAATTGCCTGCATAATTAACTGCCTAATTAACTGCCTAATTAACTGCCTTATTGCCTGCCTAATTGCCTTCCTAATTGCCCGCCTAATTTACTGCCTCATTGCCTGCCTAAAAGCCTGCTTTGTTGCATGTCTAATTGCCTGCCTAATTAACTGCCTAATTGCCTGCCTAATTAACTGCCTAATTAACTGCCTAATTAACTGCCTTATTGCCTGCCTAATTAACTGCTGGATTGCCTCCCTAATTGCCCGCCTAATTAACTGCCTCATTGCCTGGCTAAAAGCCTGCCTTGTCTCCTGCCTAATTGCCTGCCTAATTAACTGCCTAATTGCCCGCATATTTGCCTGCCTAATTGCCTTGCTTATTAACTGCCTAATTAATTGCTAATTAACTGCCTAATTGCCTGCCTAATTGCCTGCCTTAATGCCTGCCTAAATAACTGCCTAATTGCCTGCCTAATTAACTGCTGGATTGCCTGCCTAATCGCCTGCCTAATTAAATGCCTCATTGCCTGCCTAAAAGCCTGCCTTTATGCCTGCCTAATTGCCTGCCTTATTAACTGCCTAATTGCCTGCCTAATTAACTGCCTAATTACCTGCCTAATTACCTGTATAATTGCCTGCCTAATTGCCTGCCTAATTGCCTGCCTATTTGCCTGCATAATTGCCTGCCTAATTGCCTGCCTAATAAACTGCCTAATTAACTGCTTAATTAACTGCCTAATTGCATGCCTAATTGCCTTCCTAGTTAACTGCCTAATTAACTGCCTAATTAATTGCCTAATTGCCTGCCTTATTGCCTGCCTTATTGCCCGCCTAATTACCTGCCTCATTGCCTGCCTTAAAGCCTGCCCTATTGCCTACCTAATTGCCTGCCTAATTGCCTGACTAATTGACTGCCTAATTAACTGCCTAATTAACTGCCTAATTAACTGCCTAATTAAGTGCCTAATTAACTGCCTATTTGCCTGCCTAATTAACTGCTGGATTGCCTTCCTAATTGCCCGCCTAATTAACTGCCTCATTGCCTGCCTAAAAGCCTGCCTTGTTGCCTGCCTAATTGCCTGCCTAATTAACTGCATAATTGCCTGCATAAATGCCTGCCTAATTGCCTGCCTAATTAACTGCCTAATTAACTGCCTAATTAACTGCCTTATTGCTTGCCTAATTAACTGCCTAATTGCCTGCCTAAAAGCCTGCCTTATTGCCTGCCTTATTAACTACCTTATTGCCTGCCTAATTAACTGCTGGATTGCCTGCCTAATTGCCCGCCTAATTAACTGCCTCATTGCCTGCCTAAAAGCCTGCCTTGTTACCTGCCCAATTGCCTGCCTAATTAATTGCCTAATTAACTGCCTAATTGTCTGCCTAATTGCCTGCCTTAATGCCTGCCTAAATAACTGCCTAATTGCCTGCCTAATTAACTGCTGGATTGCCTGCCTAATTGCCTGCCTAATAAACTGCCTAACTGCCTGCCTAATTAAATGCCTCATTGCCTGCCTAAAAGCCTGCCTTATTGCCTGCCTGATTGCCTGCCTAATTAACTGCCTAATTGCCTGCCTAATTAACTGCCTAATTGCCTGCATAATTGCCTGCCTAATTGACTGCCTATTTGCCTGCATAATTGCCTGCCTAATTGCCTGCCTAATTAACTGCCTAATAAACTGCTTAATTAACTGCCTAATTAACTGCCTAATTAATTGCTTAATCAACTGCCAAATTGCCTGCCTAATTGTCTTCCAAGTTAACTGCCTAATTAAGTGCCTAATTAATTGCCTAATTGCCTGCCTAATTGCCTGCCTTATTACCCGCTAAAATACCTGCCTCATTGCCTGCCTTAAAGCCTGCCTTATTGCCTGCCTAATTGCCTGCCTAATTGCCTGCCTAATTGCCTGCCTAATTGCCTGCCTAATTGCCTGTCTAATTAACTGCCTAATTAACTGCCTAATTGCCTGCCTAATTGTCTGCCTAATTGACTGCTAATTAACTGCCTAATTGCCTTCCTAATTGCCTTCCTAGTTAACTGCCTAATTAACTGCCTAATTAATTGCCTTATTGCCTGCCTAATTGCCTGCCTTATTGCCTGCCTTATTACCTGCCTCATTGCCTGCCTTAATTCCTGCCTTATTGCCTGCCTAATTGCCTGCCTAATTGCCTGCCTAATTAACTGCCTAATAAATTGCCTAATTATCTGCCTTTTTGCCTGCCTAATGAACTGCTGGATTGCCTTCCTAATTGCCCGCCTAATTAACTGCCTCATTGCCTGCCTAAAAGCCTGCCTTGTTGCCTGCCTAATTGCCTGCCTAATTAACTGCCTGCATAAATGCCTGCCTAATTGCCTGCCTAATTGCCTGCCTAATTAACTGCCTAATAAATTGCCTAATTAACTGCCTTTTTGCCTGCCTAATGAACTGCTGGATTGCCTTCCTAATTGCCCGCCTAATTAACTGCCTCATTGCCTGCCTAAAAGCCTGCCTTGTTGCCTTCCTAATTAACTGCCTAATTGCCTGCATATTGCCCGCCTAATTACCTGCCTCATTGCCTGCCTAAAAGCCTGCCTAATTGCCTGCCGTATTGCCCGCCTAATTACCTGCCTCATTGCCTGCCTTAAAGCCTGCCTTATTGCCTGCCTAATTGCCTGCCTAATTGCCTGCCTAATTAACTGATTAATCGCCTGCCTAATTGCCTGCCTAATTAACTGAATAATTAACTGCCTAATTGCCTGCCTAATTGCCTTCCTAGTTAACTGCCTAATTAACGGCCTAATTAATTGACTAATTGCCTGCCTAATTGCCTGCCTTATTGCCCGCCTAATTACCTGCCCCATTGCCTGCCTAAAAGCCTGCCTTATTAACTGCCTAATAAACTGCTTAATAAACTGCCTAATTAACTGCCTAATTAATTGCTTAATTAACTGCCTAATTTCCTGCCTAATTGCCTTCCTAGTTAACTGCCTAATTAACTGCCTTATTAATTGCCTAATTGCCTGCCTAATTTCCTGCCTTATTGCCCGCTTAATTACCTGCCTCAATGCCTGCCTAAAAGCCTGCCTTATTAACTGCCTAATAAACTGCTTAATAAACTGCCTAATTAACTGCATAATTAATTGCTTAATTAACTGCCTAATTGCCTGCCTAATTGCCTGCCTAAATAACTGCCTAATTTACTGCCTAATTAACTGCCTAATTAACTGCTTATTTTCCTGCCTAATAAACTGCTTATTGCCTTTCTAGTTAACTGCCTAATTAACTGCCTAATTAATTGCCTAATTGCCTGCCTAATTGCCTGCCTTATTGCCCGCTTAATTACCTGCCTCATTGCCTGCCTTAAAGCCTTCCTTATTGCCTGCCTAATTGCCTGCCTAATTGCCTGCTTAAATAACTGCATAATTAACTGCCTAATTAACTGCCTAATTAACTGCTTATTTTCCTGCCTAATAAACTGCTTATTGCCTTTCTAGTTAACTGCCTAATTAACTGCCTAATTAATTGCCTAATTGCCTGCCTAATTGCCTGCCTTATTGCCCGCATAATTACTTGCCTCATTGCCTGCCTTAAAGCCTGCCTTATTGCCTGCCTAATTGCCTGCCTAATTGCCTGCCTAATTAACTGCCTAATTACTGCCTTATTGCCTGCATATTTGCCTGTCTAATTGCCTGCCTAATTTCCTGTCTATTTGCCTGCATATTTGCCTGCCTATTTGCCTGCCTAATTAACTGCCTAATTAACTGCTTAATTAACTGTCTAATTGCCTGCCTAATTGCATTCCTAGTTAACTGCCTAATTAACTGCCTAATTAATTGCCTAATTGCCTGCCTTATTGCTCGCCTTATTACCTGCCTCATTGCCTGCCTTAAAGCCTGCCTTATTGCCTGCCCAATTGCCTGCCTAATTAACTGCCTAATTAACTGCCTTATTAACTGCCTAATTAACTGCCTATTTGCCTGCCTAATTAACTGCTGGATTGCCTCCCTAATTGCCCGCCTAATTAACTGCCTCATTGCCTTCCTAAAAGCCTGCCTTGTTGCCTGCCTAATTGCCTGCCTTATTAACTGCCTAATTGCATGCATAAATGCCTGCCTAATTGCCTGACTAATTAACTGCCTAATTAACTGCCTAATTAACTGCTTTATTGCCTGCCTAATTAACTGCCTAATTTCCTGTCTAATTGCATGCCTAATATCCTGCCTAATTTCCTTCCTTATTACCTGCATATTAACAGCCTAATTACATGCATAATTAAATGCCTTATTTCCCGCCTAATTATCTGCCTAATTGCCTGCCTAAAAGCCTGTCTAATTGCCTGCCTAATTAACTGCTGGATTGCCTTCCTAATTGCCCGCCTAATTAACTGCCTCATTGCCTGCCTAAAAGACTGCCATGTTGCCTGCCTATTTGCCTGCCTAAATAACTGCCTAAATGCCTGTCTAATTAACTGCATAATTAACTGCCTAATTAACTGCCTTATTGCCTGCGTAATTAACTGCTGGATTGCCTTCCTAATTGCCCGCCTAATTAACTGCATCATTGCCTGCCTAAAAGCCTGCCTTGTTGCCTGCCTACTTGCCTGCCTAAATAACTGCCTAAATACCTGCCTAATTAACTGCCTAATTAACTGCCTAATTAACTGAATAATTAACTGCCTAATTAACTGCCTAATTAACTGCCTGTTTGCCTGCCTAATTAACTGCTGGATTGCCTGCATTTTTGCCTGCCTCATTGCCTGCCTAATTTACTGCCTAATTAACTGCTTAATTAACTACCTAAATGACTGCCTTAATGCCTGCCTAATTAACTGCCTAATTAACTGCCTAATTGCCTGCATAATTGCCTGCCTAATTGCCTGCCTTATTAACTGCCTAATTGCCTGCCTTATTGCCTGCCTAATTAACTGCCTAATTGCCTGCCTAATAAACTGCCTAACTGCCTGCCTAATTAACTGCCTAATAAACTGCCTAATTGCCTGCCTAATTGCCTGCCTAATAAACTGCCTAATTGCCTGCATTATTGCCCGCCTAATTGCCTGCCTAATTAAATGCCTAATTAACTGCCTAATTAACTGCTTAATTAACTGCCTAATTGCCTGCATAATTGCCTGCCTAATTGCCTGCCTAATTAACTGCCTAATTAACTGCTTAATTAACTGCCTAATTAATTGCTTAATTAACTGCTTAATTGCCTGCCTAATTGCCTTCCTAGTTAACTGCCTAATTAACTGCCTAATCAATGGCCTAATTGCCTGCCTAATTGCCTGCCTTATTGCCCGCTTAATTACCTGCCTCATTGCCTGCCTTAAAGCCTGCCTTATTGCCTGCCTAATTGCCTGCCTAATTGCCTGCCTAAGTAACTGCCTAATTAACTGCCTAATTAACTGCCTAATTAACTCCTTATTTGCCTGCCTAATTAACTGCCTAATTAACTGCCTAATTAATTGCCTAATTGCCTGCCTAATTGCCTGCCTTATTGCCCGCCTAATTACCTTCCTCATTGCCTGCCTTAAAGCCTGCCTTATTGCCTGCCTAATTGCCTGCCTTATTGCCTGCCTAATTGCCTACCTATTTGCCTGCCTAATTAACTGCCTAATTAACTGCCTAATTGCCTGCATAATTGCCTGTCTAATTGCCTGCCTATTTGCCTGTCTATTTGCCTGCATAATTGCCTGCCTATTTGCCTGCCTTATTAACTGCCTTATTAACTGCTTAATTAACTGCCTAATTGCCTGCCAAATTGCCTTCCTAGTTAACTGCCTAATTAACTGCCTAATTAATTGCCTAATTGCTTGCTTAACTGCCTGCCTAATTAACTGCCTCATTGCCTGCCTAAAAGCCTGCCTTGTTGCCTGCCTAATTGCCTGCCTATTTGCCTGCCTAATTAACTGCCTAATTGCCTGCATAATTGCCAGCCTAATTAACTGCCTAATTAACTGCCTTATTGCCTCCCAAAAGCCTTCCTTGTTGCCTGCCAAATTGCCTGCCTAATTAACTGCCTTATTGCCTGCATAATTGCCTGCCTAATTAACTGCCTAATTAACTGCCTAATTATATGCCTATTGTCTGCTTTATTGCCTGCCTAATTAACTGCCCAATTAACTGCCTAATTAAATGCCTAATTGCCTGCCTAATTAACTGCCTCATCAACTGCTAATTGCCTGCCTAATTAACTGCCTAATTAATTAACTAATTTACTGCCTAATTGCCTGCATAATTAACTGCTGGTTTGCCTGCCTAATTGCCCGCCTAACTAACTGCCTTATTGCCTGCCTAAAACCCTGCCTTGTTGCCTGCCTGATTGCCTGCCTATTTGCCTGCCTAATTAACTGCCTAATTGCCTGCATAATTGCCAGCCTAATTAACTGCCTAATTAACTGCCTAAATTACTGCCTAATTGCCTGCCTAATTGCCTGCCTTATTGCCTGCCTAATTAACTGCCTAATTGCCTGCCTAATTGCCTGCCTTAATGCCTGCCTAATAAACTGCCTAATTGCCTGCATAATTATCTGCTGGATTGCCTGACTTATTGCCTGCCTAATTTACTGCCTAACTGCCTGCCTAATTATCTGCCTAATTGCCTGCCTAATTGCCCGCCTAATTAACTGCCTCATTGCCTGCCTAAAATCATTCCTTATTGCCTCTCTAATTGCCTGCCTAATTAACTGCCTAATTGCCTGCCTAATTAACTGCCTATTTGCCTGCTTTATTGCCTTCCTAATTAACTGCCCAATTAACTGCCTAATTAAATGCCTAATTGCCTGCCTAATTAACTGCCTCATCAACTGCCTAATTGCCTGCCTAATTGCCTGCCTAATTAACTTCCTTATTAATTGACTAATTAACTGCCTAATAAACTTCCTAAATGCCTGCCTAATTTACTGCTGGATTGCTTGCCTAATTGCCCGCCTAATTAACTGCCTCATTGCCTGCCTAAGAGCCTGCCTTGTTGCCTGCCTAAATGCCTGCCTAATTAACTGCCTAATTGCCTGCCTAATAAACTGCCTAATTAACTGCCTTATTAACTGCCTTATTGCCTGCCTAATTAACTGCTGGATTGCCTGCCTAATTGCCCGCCTAATTAACTGCCTCATTGCCTGCCTAAAAGCCTGCCTTGTTACCTGCCCAATTGCCTGCCTAATTAATTGCCTAATTAACTGCCTAATTGTCTGCCTAATTGCCTGCCTTAATGCCTGCCTAAATAACTGCCTAATTGCCTGCCTAATTAACTGCTGGATTGCCTGCCTAATTGCCTGCCTAATAAACTGCCTAACTGCCTGCCTAATTAAATGCCTCATTGCCTGCCTAAAAGCCTGCCTTATTGCCTGCCTGATTGCCTGCCTTATTAACTGCCTAATTGCCTGCCTAATTAACTGCCTAATTGCCTGCATAATTGCCTGCCTAATTGCCTGCCTAATTGACTGCCTATTTGCCTGCATAATTGCCTGCCTAATTGCCTGCCTAATTAACTGCCTAATAAACTGCTTAATTAACTGCCTAAATAACTGCCTAATTAATTGCTTAATCAACTGCCAAATTGCCTGCCTTATTGCCTTCCTAGTTAACTGCGTAATTAAGTGCCTAATTAATTGCCTAATTGCCTGCCTAATTGCCTGCCTTATTGCCCGCTAAAATACCTGCCTCATTGCCTGCCTTAAAGCCTGCCTTATTGCCTGCCTAATTGCCTGCCTAATTGCCTGCCTAATTGCCTGTCTAATAACCTGCCTAATTAACTGCCTAATTGCCTGCCTAATTGTCTGCCTAATTGACTGCTTAATTAACTGCCTAATTGCCTTCCTAATTGCCTTCCTAGTTAACTGCCTAATTAACTGCCTAATTAATTGCCTTATTGCCTGCCTAATTGCCTGCCTTATTGCCTGCCTAATTACCTGCCTCATTGCCTGCCTTAAAGCCTGCCTTATTGCCTGCCTAATTGCCTGCCTAATTGCCTGCCTAATTAACTGCCTAATAAATTGCCTAATTAACTGCCTTTTTGCCTGCCTAATTAACTGCTGGATAGCCTTCCTAATTGCCCGCCTAATTAACTGCCTCATTGCCTGCCTAAAAGCCTGCTTTGTTGCCTGCCTAATTGCCTGCCTAATTAACTGCCTGCATAAATGCCTGCCTAATTGCCTGCCTAATTAACTGCCTATTTAACTGCCTAATTAACTGCCTAATTGCCTGCCTTATTGCCCGCCTAATTACCTGCCTCATTGCCTGCCTAAAAGCCTGCCTAATTGCCTGCCGTAATGCCCGCCTAATTACCTGCCTCATTGCATGCCTTAAAGCCTGCCTTATTGCCTGCCTAATTGCCTGCCTAATTGCCTGCCTAATTAACTGATTAATCGCCTGCCTGATTGCCTGCCTAATTAACTAAATAATTAACTGCCTAATTGCCTGCCTAATTGCCTTCCTAGTTAACTGCCTAATTAACGGCCTAATTAATTGACTAATTGCCTGCCTAATTGCCTGCCTTATTGCCCGCCTAATTACCTGCCCCATTGCCTGCCTAAAAGCCTGCCTTATTAACTGCCTAATAAACTGCTTAATAAACTGCCTAATTAATTGCTTAATTAACTGCCTAAATTCCTGCCTAATTGCCTTCCTAGTTAACTGCCTAATTAACTGCCTTATTAATTGCCTAATTGCCTGCCTAATTGCCTGCCTTATTGCCCGCTTAATTACCTGCCTCATTGCCTGCCTAAAAGCCTGCCTTATTAACTGCCTAATAAACTGATTAATAAACTGCCTAATTAACTGCCTAATTAATTGCTTAATTAACTGCCTAATTGCCTGCCTAATTGCCTGCCTAAATAACTGCCTAATTTACTGCCTAATTAACTGCCTAATTAACTGCTTATTTTCCTGCCTAATAAACTGCTTATTGCCTTTCTAGTTAACTGCCTAATTAACTGCCTAATTAATTGCCTAATTGCCTGCCTAATTGCCTGCCTTATTGCCCGCTTAATTTCCTGCCTCATTGCCTGCCTTAAAGCCTTCCTTATTGCCTGCCTAATTGCCTGCCTAATTGCCAGCCTAAATAACTGCATAATTAACTGCCTAATTAACTGCCTAATTAACTGCTTATTTTCCTGCCTAATAAACTGCTTATTGCCTTTCTAGTTAACTGCCTAATTAACTGCCTTATTAATTGCCTAATTGCCTGCCTAATTGCCTGCCTTATTGCCGGCATAATTACCTGCCTCATTGCCTGCCTTAAAGCCTGCCTTATTGCCTGCCTAATTGCTTGCCTAATTGCCTGCCTAATTAAATGCCTAATTACTGCCTAATTGCCTGCATATTTGCCTGTCTAATTGCCTGCCTAATTTCCTGTCTATTTGCCTGCATTTTTGCCTGACTATTTGCCTGCCTAATTAACTGCCTAATTAACTGCTTAATTAACTGTCTAATAGCCTGCCTAATTGCATTCC
This sequence comes from Bacillus rossius redtenbacheri, assembly GCF_032445375.1. NCBI lineage: Eukaryota > Metazoa > Arthropoda > Insecta > Phasmatodea > Bacillidae > Bacillus > Bacillus rossius. The sequence goes on from NW_026962320.1 coordinate 48,568, forward strand.
TAGTTAACTGCCTAATTAACTGCCTAATTAATTGCCTAATTGCCTGCCTTATTGCTCGCCTTATTACCTGCCTCATTGCCTGCCTTAAAGCCTGCCTTATTGCCTGCCCAATTGCCTGCCTAATTGCCTGCCTAATTAACTGCCTAATTAACTGCCTTATTAACTGCCTAATTAACTGCCTAATTAACTGCCTATTTGCCTGCCTAATTAACTGCTGGATTGCCTCCCTAATTGCCCGCCTAATTAACTGCCTCATTGCCTTCCTAAAAGCCTGCCTTGTTGCCTGCCTAATTGCCTGCCTTATTAACTGCCTAATTGCATGCATAAATGCCTGCCTAATTGCCTGCCTAATAAACTGCCTAATTAACTGCCTAATTAACTGCTTTATTGCCTGCCTAATTAACTGCCTAATTTCCTGTCTAATTGCCTGCCTAATTTCCTGCCTAATTTCCTTCCTTATTACCTGCTTATTAACTGCCTAATTGCCTGCATAATTAAATGCCTTATTTCCCGCCTAATTATCTGCCTAATTGCCTGCCTAAAAGCCTGTCTAATTGCCTGCCTAATTAACTGCTGGATTGCCTTCCTAATTGCCCGCCTAATTAACTGCCTCATTGCCTGCCTAAAAGCCTGCCATGTTGCCTGCCTAATTGCCTGCCTAAATAACTGCCTAAATGCCTGTCTAATTAACTGCATAATTAACTGCCTAATTAACTGCCTTATTGCCTGCGTAATTAACTGCTGGATTGCCTTCCTAATTGCCCGCCTAATTAACTGCCTCATTGCCTGCCTAAAAGCCTGCCTTGTTGCCTGCCTAATTGCCTGCCTAAATAACTGCCTAAATACCTGCCTAATTAACTGCCTAATTAACTGCCTAAATAACTGAATAATTAACTGCCTAATTAACTGCCTAATAAACTGCCTAATTAACTGCCTGTTTGCCTGCCTAATTAACTGCTGGATTGCCTGCCTTTTTGCCTGCCTCATTGCCTGCCTAATTTACTGCCTAATTAACTGCTTAATTAACTACCTAAATGACTGCCTTAATGCCTGCCTAATTAACTGCCTAATTAACTGCCTAATTGCCTGCATAATTGCCTGCCTAATTGCCTGCCTAATTAACTGCCTAATTGCCTGCCTTATTGCCTGCCTAATTAACTGCCTAATTGCCTGCCTAATAAACTGCCTAACTGCCTGCCTAATTATCTGCCTAATAAACTGCCTAATTGCCTGCCTAATTGCCTGCCTAACTAACTGCCTAATTGCCTGCATTATTGCCCGCCTAATTGCCTGCCTAATTAAATGCCTAATTAACTGCCTAATTAACTGCTTAATTAACTGCCTATTTGCCTGCATAATTGCCTGCCTAATTGCCTGCCTAATTAACTGCCTTATTAACTGCTTAATTAACTGCCTAATTAATTGCTTAATTAACTGCTTAATTGCCTGCCTAATTGCCTTCCTAGTTAACTGCCTAATTAACTGCCTAATCAATTGCCTAATTGCCTGCCTAATTGCCTGCCTTATTGCCCGCTTAATTACCTGCCTCATTGCCTGCCTTAAAGCCTGCCTTATTGCCTGCCTAATTGCCTGCCTATTTGCCTGCCTAAGTAACTGCCTAATTAACTGCCTAATTAACTGCCTAATTAATTGCCTAATTGCCTGCCTAATTGCCTGCCTTATTGCCCGCCTAATTACCTTCCTCATTGCCTGCCTTAAAGCCTGCCTTATTGCCTGCCTAATTGCCTGCCTTATTGCCTGCCTAATTGCCTGCCTAATTGCCTGCCTAATTAATTGCCTAATTAACTGCCTCATTGCCTGCTAAAAGCCTGCCTTGTTGCCTGCCTGATTGCCTGCCTATTTGCCTGCCTAATTAACAGCCTAATTGCCTGCATAATTGCCAGCCTAATTAACTGCCTAATTAACTGCCTTATTGCCTCCCAAAAAGCCTTCCTTGTTGCCTGCCTAATTGCCTGCCAAATTGCCTGCCTAATTAACTGCCTTATTGCCTGCATAATTGCCTGCCTAATTAACTGCCTAATTAACTGCCTAATTAACTGCCTATTTGCCTGCTTTATTGCCTGCCTAATTGACTGCCCAATTAACTGCCTAATTATATGCCTAATTGCCTGCCTAATTAACTGCCTCATCAACTGCCTAATTGCCTGCCTAATTAACTGCCTAATTAATTGACTAATTAACTGCCTAATTGCCTGCATAATTAACTGCTGGTTTGCCTGCCTAATTGCCCGCCTAACTAACTGCCTTATTGCCTGCCTAAAACCCTGCCTTGTTGCCTGCCTGATTTCCTGCCTATTTGCCTGCCTAATTAACTGCCTAATTGCCTGCATAATTGCCAGCCTAATTAATTGCTTAATTAACTGCCTAAATTACTGCCTAATTGCCTGCCTAATTGCCTGCCTTATTGCCTGCCTAATTAACTGCCTAATTGCCTGCCTAATTGCCTGCCTTAATGCCTGCCTAATAAACTGCCTAATTGCCTGCATAATTATCTGCTGGATTGCCTGACTAATTGCCTGCCTAATTTACTGCCTAACTGCCTGTTTAATTATCTGCTTAATTGCCTGCCTAATTGCCCGCCTAATTAACTGCCTCATTGCCTGCTTAAAATCATTCCTTATTACCTCTCTAATTGCCTGCCTAATTAACTGCCTAATTGCCTGCCTAATTAACTGCCTATTTGCCAGCTTTATTGCCTGCCTATTTAACTGCCCAATTAACTGCCTAATTAAATGCCTAATTGCCTGCCTAATTAACTGCCTCATCAACTGCCTAATTGCCTGCCTAATTGCCTGCCTGATTAACTGCCTAATTAATTGACTAATTAACTGCCTAATTAACTTCCTAAATGCCTGCCTAATTTACTGCTGGATTGCTTGCCTAATTGCCCGCCTAATTAACTGCCTCATTGCCTGCCTAAAAGCCTGCCTTGTTGCCTGCCTAATTGCCTGCTTAATTAACTGCCTAATTAACTGCATAATTGCCTGCCTAATTCCCTGTTTATTAACGGCCTAATTAACTGCCTAATTAACTGCCTAATTTTTTGCCTAATTGCCTGCCCTAATGCCTGCCTTATTAACTGCCTAATTGCCTGCCTAATTGCCTGCCTTAATGCCTACCTAATAAACTGCCTAATTGCCTGCATAATTATCTGGTGGATTGCCTGACTAATTGCCTGCCTAATTAACTGCCTAACTGCCTGCCTAATTATCTGCCTAAATGCCTGCCTAATTGCCCGCCTAATTAACTGCCTCATTGCCTGCCTAAAATCATTCCTTATTGCCTCTCTAATTGCCTGCCTAATTAACTGCCTAATTGCCTGCATAATTGCCTGCCTAATTGCCTGCCTAATTTACTGCCTAATTAACTGCCTAATTAACTGCCTAATTGCCTGCCTAATTGACTGCCTAATTGCCTGCCTAATTGCCTGCCTAATTAACTGCCTTATTGCCTGCCTAATTGCCTGCCTAATTAACTGCCTAATTAACTGCCTAATTGCCTGTCTAAAAAACTGCAAAATTAACTGCCTAATTAACTGCCTAATAAACTGCCTAATTGCCTGCATTATTAACTGCTGGATTGCCTGCCTAAGTGCCGCCTAATTAACTTCCTCATTGCCTGCCTAAATGCCTGCCTTGTTGCCTGCCTAATTGCCTGTCTAATTGCATGCCTAATTAACTGCCTAATTGCCTGCATTATTGCTTTCCTAATTGCCTGCCTAACTAACTGCCTAATTAACAGCCGAATTGCCTGCCTAATTGCCTGCCTCATTGCCTAACCTAATTGCCTACCTTATTAACTGCCTAATTAACAGCCTAATTAACTGCCTAATTAACTGCCTAATTAACTGCCTAATAACTGCTGGATTGCTGCCTAATTGCCCGCCTAATTAACTGCCTCTTTGCCTGCCTAAAAGCCTGCCTTGTTAACTGCCTAATTGCCTGCCGAATTAACTGCCTAATTGCCTGCATAATTGCCTGCCTAATTGCCTGCCTAATTAACTGCCTAATTAACTGCCTAATTGCCTGCCTAATTGCCTGCCTTAATGCCTGCCTAATTAACTGCCTAATTTACTGCATAATTGCCTGCCTAATTGCCTGCCTTATTTACTGCCTAATTAACTGCCTAATTAACTGCCTAATTGCCTGCCTAATTGCCTGCCTTAATGCCTGCCTAATTAACTGCCTAATTAACTGCCTAATAACTGCCTAATTGCCTGCCTAATTAACTGCTGGATTGCCTGCATAATTGCCTGCCTAATTCCCTGTTTATTAACTGCCTGATTAACTGCCGAATTAACTGCCTAATAAACTGCCTATTTACCTGCTAATTGCCTGCCTAATTAACTTCTGGATTGCCTGCCTAATTGCCCCTTTAATTAACAGCCTCATTGCCTGCCTAAAAGCCTGCCTTGTTGCCTGCCTAATTGCCTGCCTAATTGCCTGCCTAATTCCCTGCATAATTAACTGGCAAATAAACTGCCTAATTAACTGCCAAATTGCCTGCCTAATTACTGCTGGATTGCCTTCCTAATTGCCCGCCTAATTAAATGCCTTATTGCCTGCCTAAAAGCCTGCTTGTTGCCTGCCTAATTGCCTGCCTAATTAACTGCTTAATTGCCTGCCTAATTAACTGCCTAATTAACTGCCTTATTGCCTGCCTAATTAACTGCTGGATTGCCTGCCTAATTGCCCGCCTAATTAACTGCCTCATTGCCTGCTTAAAAGCCTGCCTTGTTACCTGCCTAAATGCCTGCCTAATTAACTGCCTAATTGCCCGCATATTTGCCTGCCTAATTGCCTGCCTAATTAACTGCCTAACTAATTGCCTAATTAACTTGCTAATTGCCAGCTTTAATGCCTACCTAAATAACTGCCTAATAGCCTGCCCAATTAACTGCTGGGTTGCCTGCCTAATTGCCTGCCTAATATACTGCCTAAGTGCCTGCCTAATTAAATGCCTCATTGCCTGCCTAAAAGCCTGTTTTATTGCCTGCCTTATTGCCTGCCTAATTGCCTGCCTAATTAACTGCCTAATTGCCTGCATAATTAACTGCCTAATTACCTGCCTAATTGGCTGCATAATTGCCTGCATAATTGCCTGCCTAATTGCCTGCCTACTTGCCTGCATTATTGCCTGCCTAATTGCCTGCCTAATTAACTGCCTAATAACTGCTTAATTACTGCCTAATTGCCAGCCTAATTGCCTTCCTAGTTAGCTGCCTAATTAACTCTCTAATTAATTGCCTAATTGCCTGCCTAATTGCCTGCCTTATTGCCCGCCTAATTACCTGCCTCATTGCCTGCCTTAAAGCCTGCCTTATTGCCTGCCTAATTGCCTGCCTTATTGCTTGCCTAATTAACTGCCTAATTAACTGTCTAATTAACAGCCCAATTAACTGCTAAATTGCCTTCCTTATTGCCCGCCTAATTAACTGCCTCATTGCCTGCCTAAAATTCTGCTTTGTTGCCTGCCTAATTGCCTGCTTAATTAACTGCCTAATTGCCTGCATAAATGCCTGCTAATTGCCTGCCTAATTAACTGCCTAATTAACTGCCTAATTGAATGCCTATTTGCCTGCCTAATTGCCTTCCTAGTTAACTGCCAAATTAACGGCCAAATTAATTAACTAATTGCCTGCCTATTTGCCTGCCTTATTGCCCGCCTAATTACCTGCCTCATTGCCTACTTAAAAGCCTGCCTAATTGCCTGCCTAATTGCCTGCAAAATTAACTGCCTAATTGCCTTCCTAGTTAACTGCCTAATTAACTGCCTAATTAATTGCCTAATTGCATGCCTAGTTGCCAGCCTAATTGCCCGCCTAATTACCTGCCTCATTGCCTGCCTTAAAGCCTGCTTTATTGCCTGCCTAATTGCCTGCCTAATTGCCTGCATAATTAACTGCCTAATTAACTGCCTAATTGCCTGCCTAATTAACTGCTTAATTAACTGCCTATTTGCCTGTCTAATTGCCTTTCTAGTTGACTGCCTAATTACCTACCCCATTGCCTGCCTAAGAGCCTGCCTTATTGCCTGCCTAATTGCCTGGCTAATTGCCTGCCTAATTGCCTGCATAATTAACTGCCTAAGTAACTGCCTAATTAACTGCCTAATTAACTGCCTAATTGCCTGCCTAATTAACTGCTGGATTGCCTTTTTAATTGCCCGCCTAATTAACTGCCTCATTGCCTGCCTTAAAGCCTGCTTTATTGCCTGCCTAATTGCCTGCCTAATTGCCTGCATAATTAACTTCCTAATTAACTGCTTAATTAACTGCCTATTTGCCTGCCTAATTGCCTTCCTTATTGCCTGCCTAATTACCTACCCCATTGCCTGCCTAAAAGCCTGCCTTATTGCCTGCCTAACTGCCTGCCTAATTGCCTGCCTAATTGCCTGCATAATTAACTGCCTAATTAACTGCCTAATTAACTGCCTAATTACTGCCTAATTGCCTGCCTAATTAACTGCTGGATTGCCTTTTTAATTGCCCGCCTAATTAACTGCCTCATTGCCTGCCTAAAAGCCTGCTTTGTTGCCTGTCTAATTGCCTGCCTAATTAACTGCCTAATTGCCTGCCTAATTAACTGCCTAATTAACTGCCTAATTAACTGCCTTATTGCCTGCCTAATTAACTGCTGGATTGCCTCCCTAATTGCCCGCCTAATTAACTGCCTCATTGCCTGCCTAAAAGCCTCCCTTGTTGCCTGCGTAATTGCCTGCCTAATTAACTGCCTAATTGCCCGCATATTTGCCTGCCTAATTGCCTGCCTAATTAACTGCCTAATTAATTGCTAATTAACTGCCTAATTGCCTGCCTAATTGCCTGCCTTAATGCCTGCCTAATTAACTGCCTAATTGCCTGCCTAATTAACTGCTGGATTGCCTGCCTAATCGCCTGCCTAATTAAATGCCTTATTGCCTGCCTAAAAGCCTGCCTTAATGCCTGCCTAATTGCCTGCATTATTAACTGCCTAATTGCCTGCATAATTAACTGCCTAATTACCTGCCTAATTACCTGCATAATTGCCTGCCTAATTAACTGCCTAATAATTGCCTAATTGCCTGCCTTATTGCCTGCCTTATTGCCCGCCTAATTACCTGCCTCATTGCCTGCCTTAAAGCCTGCCCTATTGCCTACCTAATTGCCTGCCTAATTGCCTGTCGAATAAACTGCCTAATTAACTGCCTAATTAACTGCCTTATTAACTGCCTAATTAAGTGCCTAATTAACTGCCTATTTGCCTGCTAAATTAACTGCTGGATTGCCTTCCTAATTGCCCGCCTACTTAATTGCCTCATTGCCTGCCTAAAAGCCTGCCTTGTTGCCTGCCTAATTGCCTGCCTAATTAACTGCCTAATTGCCTGCATAAATGCCTGCCTAATTGCCTGCCTAATTAACTGCCTAATTAACTGCATAATTAACTGCCTAATTAACTGCCTTATTGCTTGCCTAATTAACTGCCTAATTGCTTGCCTAATTGCCTGCCTAATTTCCTGCCTAATTGCCTTCCTAATTACCTGCCTAATTAACTGCCTAATTGCCTGCATAATTGCATGCCTTATATCCCGCCTAATTACCTGCCTCATTGCCTGCCTAAAAGCCTGCCTAATTGCCTGCCTAACTAACTGCTGGATTGCCTTCCTAATTGCCCGCCTAATTAACTGCCTCATTGCCTGCCTAAAAGCCTGCCTTGTTCCTGCCTAATTGCCTGCCTAATTAACTGCCTAATTGCCTTTCTAATTAACTGCCTAATTAACTGCCTTATTAACTGCCTTATTGCCTGCCTAATTAACTGCTGGATTGCCTGCCTAATTGCCCGCCTAATTAACTGCTTCATTGCCTGCCTAAAAGCCTGCCTTGTTACCTGCCTAATTGCCTGCCTAATTAACTGCCCTAATTGTCTGCCTAATTGCCTGCCTTAATGCCTGCCTAAATAACTGCCTAATTGCCTGCCTAATTAACTGCTGGATTGCATGCCTAATTGCTTGCCTAATAAACTGCCTAACTGCCTGCCTAATTAAATGCCTCATTGCCTGCCTAAAAGCCTGCCTTATTGCCTGCCTGATTGCCTGCCTTATTAACTGCCTAATTGCCTGCCTAATTAACTGCCTAATTGCCTGCATAATTGCCTGCCTAATTGCCTGCCTAATTGCCTGCATATTTGCCTGCATAATTGCCTGCCTAATTGCCTGCCTAATTAACTGCCTAATAAACTGTTTAATTAACTGCCTAATTAACTGCCTAATTAATTGCTTAATCAACTGCCTAATTGCCTGCCTAATTGCCTTCCTAGTTAACTGCCTTATTAACTGCCTAATTAATTGCCTAATTGCCTGCTAATTGCCTGCCTTATTGCCCGCCTTATTACCTGCCTCATTGCCTGCCTTAAAGCCTGCCTTATTGCCTGCCTAATTGACTGACTAATTGCCTGCCTAATTAACTGCCTAATTAACTGCCTTATTTCCCGCCTAATTACCTGCCTCATTGCCTGCCTAAAAGCCTGTCTAATTGCCTGCCTAATTAACTGCTGGATTGCCTTCTTAATTGCCCGCCTAATTAACTGCCTCATTGCATCCCTAAAAGCCTGCCTTGTTACCTGCCTAATTGCCTGCCTTAATGCCTACCTAATTAACTGCCTAATTAAGTGCCTAATTAACTGCCTAATTGCCTGCCTAATTACTGCTGGATTGCCTGCCTAATTGCCCGCCTAATTAACTGCCTCATTGCCTGCCTAAAAGCCTGCATTGTTGCCTGCTTAATTGCCTGCCTAATTAACTGCCTAATTGCCTGCATAATTGCCTGCCTAATTGCCTGCCTTATTACTGCTGGATTGCCTGCCTAATTGCCCGCCTAATTAACTGCCTAATTAACTGCATAATTAACTGACTAATTGCCTGCCTTATTATCTGCTGGATTGCCTGCATAATTGCCCGCCTAATCAACTGCCTCATTGCCTGCCTAAATGCATGCCTTGTTGCCTGCCTAATGGCCTGCCTAATTAACTGCCTAATTAACTGCCTAATTGCCTGCCTAATTGCCTGCCTTAATGCCTACCTAATTAACTGCCTAATTAACTGCCTAATTAATTGCCTTATATCCTGCCTTATTGCCCGCCTAATTACCTGCCTCATTGCCTGCCTTAAAGCCTGCCCTATTGCCTACCTAATTGCCTGCCTAATTGCCTGCCTAATTAACTGCCTAATTAATTGCCTAATTAACTGCCTAATTAACTGCCCATTTGCCTGCCTAATTAAATGCTGGATTGCCTTCCTAATTGCCCGCCTAATCAACTGCCTCATTGCCTGCCTAAAAGCCTGCCTTGTTGCCTACCTAATTGCCTGCCTAATTAACTGCCTAATTGCCTGCATAAATGCCTGCCTAATTGCCTGCCTAATTAACTGCCTAATTAACTGCCTAAGTAACTGCCTAATTAACTGCCTTATTGCCTGCCTTATTAACTGCCTTATTGCCTGCCTAATTGCCTGCCTAATTTCCTGCCTAATTGCCTTCCTAATTACCTGCCTTATTAACTGCCTAATTGCCTGCATAATTGCATGCCTTATTTCCCGCCTAATAACCTGCCTCATTGCCTGCCTAAAAGCCTGCCTAATTGCCTGCCTAATTAACTGCTGGATTGCCTTCCTAATTGCCCGCCTAATTAACTGCCTCATTGCCTGCTTAAAAGCCTGCATGTTGCCTGCCTAATTGCCTGCCTAATTAACTGCCTAATTGCCTGCCTAATTAACTGCCTAATAAACTGCCTTATTGCCTGCCTAATTAACTGCTGGATTGCCTGCCTATTTGCCCGCCTAATTAACTGCCTCATTGCCTGCCTAAAAGCCTGCCTTGTTACCTGCCTAATTGCCTGCCTAATTAACTGCCTAATTGCCCGCATATTTGCCTGCCTAATTGCCTGCCTAATTAACTGCCTAATAATTTGCCAAATTAACTTCCTAATTGCCTGCCTAATTGCCTGCCTTCATGCCTGCCTAAATAACTGCCTAATTGCCTGCCTAATTAACTGCTGGATTGCCTGCCTAAATGCCTGCCTAATAAACTGCCTAACTGCCTGCCTAATTAAATGCCTCATTGCCTGCCTAAAAGCCTGCCTTACTGCCAGCCTAATTGCCTGCCTAATTAACTGACTAATTGCCTGCTTAATTAACTGCCTAATTGCCTGCATAATTGCCTGCTCAATTGCCTGCCTAATTGACTGCCTATTTGCCTGCATAATTGCCTGCCTAATTGCCTGCCTAATAACTGCCTAATTAACTGCTTAATTAACTGCCTAATTAACTGCCTAATTAATTGCTTAATTAACTGCCTAATTGCCTGCCTAATTGCCCGCCTAATTAACTGCCTCATTGCCTGCCTAAAATCATTCCTTATTGCCTCTCTAATTGCCTGCCTAATTAACTGCCTAATTGCCTGCCTAATTAACTGCCTATTTGCCAGCTTTATTGCCTGCCTATTTAACTGCCCAATTAACTGCCTAATTAAATGCCTAATTGCCTGCCTAATTAACTGCCTCATCAACTGCCTAATTGCCTGCCTAATTGCCTGCCTGATTAACTGCCTAATTTATTGACTAATTAACTGCCTAATTATTTTCCTAAATGCCTGCCTAATTTACTGCTGGATTGCTTGCCTAATTGCCCGCCTAATTAACTGCCTCATTGCCTGCCTAAAAGCCTGCCTTGTTGCCTGCCTAATTGCCTGCTTAATTAACTGCCTAATTAACTGCATAATTGCCTGCCTAATTCCCTGTTTATTAACGGCCTAATTAACTGCCTAATTAACTGCCTAATTTTTTGCCTAATTGCCTGCCCTAATGCCTGCCTTATTAACTGCCTAATTGCCTGCCTAATTGCCTGCCTTAATGCCTACCTAATAAACTGCCTAATTGCCTGCATAATTATCTGGTGGATTGCCTGACTAATTGCCTGCCTAATTAACTGCCTAACTGCCTGCCTAATTATCTGCCTAATTGCCTGCCTAATTGCCCGCCTAATTAACTGCCTCATTGCCTGCCTAAAATCATTCCTTATTGCCTCTCTAATTGCCTGCCTAATTAACTGCCTAATTGCCTGCATAATTGCCTGCCTAATTGCCTGCCTAATTTACTGCCTAATTAACTGCCTAATTAACTGCCTAATTGCCTGCCTAATTGACTGCCTAATTGCCTGCCTAATTGCCTGCCTAATTAACTGCCTTATTGCCTGCCTAATTGCCTGCCTAATTAACTGCCTAATTAACTGCCTAATTGCCTGTCTAAAAAACTGCCAAATTAACTGCCTAATTAACTGCCTAATTAACTGCCTAATTGCCTGCATTATTAACTGCTGGATTGCCTGCCTAATCGCCGCCTAATTAACTTCCTCATTGCCTGCTTAAATGCCTGCCTTGTTGCCTGCCTAATTGCCTGTCTAATTGCATGCCTAATTAACTGCCTAATTGCCTGCATTATTGCTTGCCTAATTGCCTGCCTAACTAACTGCCTAATTAACAGCCGAATTGCCTGCCTAATTGCCTGCCTCATTGCCTAACCTAATTGCCTACCTTATTAACAGCCTAATTAACAGCCTAATTAACTGCCTAATTAACTGCCTAATTAACTGCCTAATAACTGCTGGATTGCTGCCTAATTGCCCGCCTAATTAACTGCCTCTTTGCCTGCCTAAAAGCCTGCCTTGTTAACTGCCTAATTGCCTGCCGAATTAACTGCCTAATTGCCTGCATAATTGCCTGCCTAATTGCCTGCCTAATTAACTGCCTAATTAACTGCCTAATTGCCTGCCTAATTGCCTGCCTTAATGCCTGCCTAATAAACTGCCTAATTTACTGCATAATTGCCTGCCTAATTGCCTGCCTTAATTACTGCCTAATTAACTGCCTAATTAACTGCCTAATTGCCTGCCTAATTGCCTGCCTTAATGCCTGCCTAATTAACTGCCTAATTAACTGCCTAATAACTGCCTAATTGCCTGCCTAATTAACTGCTGGATTGCCTGCATAATTGCCTGCCTAATTCCCTGTTTATTAACTGCCTGATTAACTGCCGAATTAACTGCCTAATAAACTGCCTATTTACCTGCTAATTGCCTGCCTAATTAACTTCTGGATTGCCTGCCTAATTGCCCCTTTAATTAACAGCCTCATTGCCTGCCTAAAAGCCTGCCTTGTTGCCTGCCTAATTGCCTGCATAATTGCCTGCCTAATTCCCTGCATAATTAACTGGCAAATAAACTGCCTAATTAACTGCCAAATTGCCTGCCTAATTACTGCTGGATTGCCTTCCTAATTGCCCGCCTAATTAAATGCCTCATTGCCTGCCTAAAAGCCTGCTTGTTGCCTGCCTAATTGCCTGCCTAATTAACTGCTTAATTGCCTGCCTAATTAACTGCCTAATTAACTGCCTTATTGCCTGCCTAATTAACTGCTGGATTGCCTGCCTAATTGCCCGCCTAATTAACTGCCTCATTGCCTGCTTAAAAGCCTGCCTTGTTACCTGCCTAAATGCCTGCCTAATTAACTGCCTAATTGCCCGCATATTTGCCTGCCTAATTGCCTGCCTAATTAACTGCCTAACTAATTGCCTAATTAACTTGCTAATTGCCAGCTTTAATGCCTACCTAAATAACTGCCTAATTGCCTGCCCAATTAACTGCTGGATTGCCTGCCTAATTGCCTGCCTAATATACTGCCTAAGTGCCTGCCTAATTAAATGCCTCATTGCCTGCCTAAAAGCCTGCCTTATTGCCTGCCTTATTGCCTGCCTAATTGCCTGCCTAATTAACTGCCTAATTGCCTGCATAATTAACTGCCTAATTACCTGCCTAATTGCCTGCATAATTGCCTGCATAATTGCCTGCCTCATTGCCTGCCTACTTGCCTGCATTATTGCCTGCCTAATTGCCTGCCTAATTAACTGCCTAATAACTGCTTAATTACTGCCTAATTGCAGCCTAATTGCCTTCCTAGTTAACTGCCTAATTAACTGTCTAATTAATTGCCTAATTGCCTGCCTAATTGCCTGCCTTATTGCCCGCCTAATTACCTGCCTCATTGCCTGCCTTAAAGCCTGCCTTATTGCCTGCCTAATTGCCTGCCTTATTGCTTGCCTAATTAACTGCCTAATTAACTGTCTAATTAACAGCCCAATTAACTGCTAAATTGCCTTCCTTATTGCCCGCCTAATTAACTGCCTCATTGCCTGCCTAAAATTCTGCTTTGTTGCCTGCCTAATTGCCTGCTTAATTAACTGCCTAATTGCCTGCATAAATGCCTGCCTAATTGCCTGCCTAATTAACTGCCTAATTAACTGCCTAATTGAATGCCTATTTGCCTGCCTAATTGCCTTCCTAGTTAACTGCCAAATTAACGGCCAAATTAATTAACTAATTGCCTGCCTATTTGCCTGCCTTATTGCCCGCCTAATTACCTGCCTCATTGCCTACTTAAAAGCCTGCCTAATTGCCTGCCTAATTGCCTGCAAAATTAACTGCCTAATTGCCTTCCTAGTTAACTGCCTAATTAACTGCCTAATTAATTGCCTAATTGCATGCCTAGTTGCCAGCCTTATTGCCCGCCTAATTACCTGCCTCATTGCCTGCCTTAAAGCCTGCTTTATTGCCTGCCTAATTGCCTGCCTAATTGCCTGCATAATTAACTGCCTAATTAACTGCCTAATTGCCTGCCTAATTAACTGCTTAATTAACTGCCTATTTGCCTGTCTAATTGCCTTTCTAGTTGACTGCCTAATTACCTACCCCATTGCCTGCCTAAAAGCCTGCCTTATTGCCTGCCTAATTGCCTGGCTAATTGCCTGCCTAATTGCCTGCATAATTAACTGCCTAAGTAACTGCCTAATTAACTGCCTAATTAACTGCCTAATTGCCTGCCTAATTAACTGCTGGATTGCCTTTTTAATTGCCCGCCTAATTAACTGCCTCATTGCCTGCCTTAAAGCCTGCTTTATTGCCTGCCTAATTGCCTGCCTAATTGCCTGCATAATTAACTGCCTAATTAACTGCTTAATTAACTGCCTATTTGCCTGCCTAATTGCCTTCCTTATTGCCTGCCTAATTACCTACCCCATTGCCTGCCTAAAAGCCTGCCTTATTAACTGCCTAATTGCCTGCCTAATTGCCTGCCTAATTGCCTGCATAATTAACTGCCTAATTAACTGCCTAATTAACTGCCTAATTAACTGCCTAATTGCCTGCCTAATTAACTGCTGGATTGCCTTTTTAATTGCCCGCCTAATTAACTGCCTCATTGCCTGCCTAAAAGCCTGCTTTGTTGCCTGTCTAGTTGCCTGCCTAATTAACTGCCTAATTGCCTGCCTAATTAACTGCCTAATTAACTGCCTAATTAACTGCCTTATTGCCTGCCTAATTAACTGCTGGATTGCCTCCCTAATTGCCCGCCTAATTAACTGCTTCATTGCCTGCCTAAAAGCCTCCCTTGTTGCCTGCCTAATTGCCTGCCTAATTAACTGCCTAATTGCCCGCATATTTGCCTGCCTAATTAACTGCCTAATTAATTGCTAATTAACTGCCTAATTGCCTGCCTAATTGCCTGCCTTAATGCCTGCCTAATTAACTGCCTAATTGCCTGCCTAATTATCTGCTGGATTGCCTGCCTAATCGCCTGCCTAATTAAATGCCTCATTGCCTGCCTAAAAGCCTGCCTTAATGCCTGCCTAATTGCCTGCATTATTAACTGCCTAATTGCCTGCATAATTAACTGCCTAATTACCTGCCTAATTACCTGCATAATTGCCTGCCTAATTAACTGCCTAATTAATTGCCTAATTGCCTGCCTTATTGCCTGCCTTATTGCCCGCCTAATTACCTGCCTCATTGCCTGCCTTAAAGCCTGCCCTATTGCCTACCTAATTGCCTGCCTAATTGCCTGTCGAATAAACTGCCTAATTAACTGCCTAATTAACTGCCTTATTAACTGCCTAATTAAGTGCCTAATTAACTGCCTATTTGCCTGCTAAATTAACTGCTGGATTGCCTTCCTAATTGCCCGCCTACTTAATTGCCTCATTGCCTGCCTAAAAGCCTGCCTTGTTGCCTGCCTAATTGCCTGCCTAATTAACTGCCTAATTGCCTGCATAAATGCCTGCCTAATTGCCTGCCTAATTAACTGCCTAATTAACTGCATAATTAACTGCCTAATTAACTGCCTTATTGCTTGCCTAATTAACTGCCTAATTGCTTGCCTAATTGCCTGCCTAATTTCCTGCCTAATTGCCTTCCTAATTACCTGCCTAATTAACTGCCTAATTGCCTGCATAATTGCATGCCTTATATCCCGCCTAATTACCTGCCTCATTGCCTGCCTAAAAGCCTGCCTAATTGCCTGCCTAACTAACTGCTGGATTGCCTTCCTAATTGCCCGCCTAATTAACTGCCTCATTGCCTGCCTAAAAGCCTGCCTTGTTGCCTGCCTAATTGCCTGCCTAATTAACTGCCTAATTGCCTTTCTAATTAACTGCCTAATTAACTGCCTTATTAACTGCCTTATTGCCTGCCTAATTAACTGCTGGATTGCCTGCCTAATTGCCCGCCTAATTAACTGCTTCATTGCCTGCCTAAAAGCCTGCCTTGTTACCTGCCTAATTGCCTGCCTAATTAACTGCCTAATTGTCTGCCTAATTGCCTGCCTTAATGCCTGCCTAAATAACTGCCTAATTGCCTGCCTAATTAACTGCTGGATTGCATGCCTAATTGCCTGCCTAATAAACTGCCTAACTGCCTGCCTAATTAAATGCCTCATTGCCTGCCTAAAAGCCTGCCTTATTGCCTGCCTGATTGCCTGCCTTATTAACTGCCTAATTGCCTGCCTAATTAACTGCCTAATTGCCTGCATAATTAACTGCCTAATTACCTGCCTAATTGCCTGCATAATTGCCTGCATAATTGCCTGCCTCATTGCCTGCCTACTTGCCTGCATTATTGCCTGCCTAATTGCGTGCCTAATTAACTGCCTAATAACTGCTTAATTACTGCCTAATTGCCAGCCTAATTGCCTTCCTAGTTAACTGCCTAATTAACTGTCTAATTAATTGCCTAATTGCCTGCCTAATTGCCTGCCTTATTGCCCGCCTAATTACCTGCCTCATTGCCTGCCTTAAAGCCTGCCTTATTGCCTGCCTAATTGCCTGCCTTATTGCTTGCCTAATTAACTGCCTAATTAACTGTCTAATTAACAGCCCAATTAACTGCTAAATTGCCTTCCTTATTGCCCGCCTAATTAACTGCCTCATTGCCTGCCTAAAATTCTGCTTTGTTGCCTGCCTAATTGCCTGCTTAATTAACTGCCTAATTGCCTGCATAAATGCCTGCCTAATTGCCTGCCTAATTAACTGCCTAATTAACTGCCTAATTGAATGCCTATTTGCCTGCCTAATTGCCTTCCTAGTTAACTGCCAAATTAACGGCCAAATTAATTAACTAATTGCCTGCCTATTTGCCTGCCTTATTGCCCGCCTAATTACCTGCCTCATTGCCTACTTAAAAGCCTGCCTAATTGCCTGCCTAATTGCCTGCAAAATTAACTGCCTTATTGCCTTCCTAGTTAACTGCCTAATTAACTGCCTAATTAATTGCCTAATTGCATGCCTAGTTGCCAGCCTTATTGCCCGCCTAATTACCTGCCTCATTGCCTGCCTTAAAGCCTGCTTTATTGCCTGCCTAATTGCCTGCCTAATTGCCTGCATAATTAACTGCCTAATTAACTGCCTAATTGCCTGCCTAATTAACTGCTTAATTAACTGCCTATTTGCCTGTCTAATTGCCTTTCTAGTTGACTGCCTAATTACCTACCCCATTGCCTGCCTAAAAGCCTGCCTTATTGCCTGCCTAATTGCCTGGCTAATTGCCTGCCTAATTGCCTGCATAATTAACTGCCTAAGTAACTGCCTAATTAACTGCCTAATTAACTGCCTAATTGCCTGCCTAATTAACTGCTGGATTGCCTTTTTAATTGCCCGCCTAATTAACTGCCTCATTGCCTGCCTTAAAGCCTGCTTTATTGCCTGCCTAATTGCCTGCCTAATTGCCTGCATAATTAACTGCCTAATTAACTGCTTAATTAACTGCCTATTTGCCTGCCTAATTGCCTTCCTTATTGCCTGCCTAATTACCTACCCCATTGCCTGCCTAAAAGCCTGCCTTATTGCCTGCCTAATTGCCTGCCTAATTGCCTGCCTAATTGCCTGCATAATTAACTGCCTAATTAACTGCCTAATTAACTGCCTAATTAACTGCCTAATTGCCTGCCTAATTAACTGCTGGATTGCCTTTTTAATTGCCCGCCTAATTAACTGCCTCATTGCCTGCCTAAAAGCCTGCTTTGTTGCCTGTCTAATTGCCTGCCTAATTAACTGCCTAATTGCCTGCCTAATTAACTGCCTAATTAACTGCCTAATTAACTGCCTTATTGCCTGCCTAATTAACTGCTGGATTGCCTCCCTAATTGCCCGCCTAATTAACTGCCTCATTGCCTGCCTAAAAGCCTCCCTTGTTGCCTGCCTAATTGCCTGCCTAATTAACTGCCTAATTGCCCGCATTTTTGCCTGCCTAATTAACTGCCTAATTAATTGCTAATTAACTGCCTAATTGCCTGCCTAATTGCCTGCCTTAATGCCTGCCTAATTAACTGCCTAATTGCCTGCCTAATTAACTGCTGGATTGCCTGCCTAATCGCCTGCCTAATTAAATGCCTCATTGCCTGCCTAAAAGCCTGCCTTAATGCCTGCCTAATTGCCTGCATTATTAACTGCCTAATTGCCTGCATAATTAACTGCCTAATTACCTGCCTAATTACCTGCATAATTGCCTGCCTAATTAACTGCCTAATTAATTGCCTAATTGCCTGCCTTATTGCCTGCCTTATTGCCCGCCTAATTACCTGCCTCATTGCCTGCCTTAAAGCCTGCCCTATTGCCTACCTAATTGCCTGCCTAATTGCCTGTCGAATAAACTGCCTAATTAACTGCCTAATTAACTGCCTTATTAACTGCCTAATTAAGTGCCTAATTAACTGCCTATTTGCCTGCTAAATTAACTGCTGGATTGCCTTCCTAATTGCCCGCCTACTTAATTGCCTCATTGCCTGCCTAAAAGCCTGCCTTGTTGCCTGCCTAATTGCCTGCCTAATTAACTGCCTAATTGCCTGCATAAATGCCTGCCTAATTGCCTGCCTAATTAACTGCCTAATTAACTGCATAATTAACTGCCTAATTAACTGCCTTATTGCTTGCCTAATTAACTGCCTAATTGCTTGCCTAATTGCCTGCCTAATTTCCTGCCTAATTGCCTTCCTAATTACCTGCCTAATTAACTGCCTAATTGCCTGCATAATTGCATGCCTTATATCCCGCCTAATTACCTGCCTCATTGCCTGCCTAAAAGCCTGCCTAATTGCCTGCCTAACTAACTGCTGGATTGCCTTCCTAATTGCCCGCCTAATTAACTGCCTCATTGCCTGCCTAAAAGCCTGCCTTGTTGCCTGCCTAATTGCCTGCCTAATTAACTGCCTAATTGCCTTTCTAATTAACTGCCTAATTAACTGCCTTATTAACTGCCTTATTGCCTGCCTAATTAACTGCTGGATTGCCTGCCTAATTGCCCGCCTAATTAACTGCTTCATTGCCTGCCTAAAAGCCTGCCTTGTTACCTGCCTAATTGCCTGCCTAATTAACTGCCTAATTGTCTGCCTAATTGCCTGCCTTAATGCCTGCCTAAATAACTGCCTAATTGCCTGCCTAATTAACTGCTGGATTGCATGCCTAATTGCCTGCCTAATAAACTGCCTAACTGCCTGCCTAATTAAATGCCTCATTGCTTGCCTAAAAGCCTGCCTTATTGCCTGCCTGATTGCCTGCCTTATTAACTGCCTAATTGCCTGCCTAATTAACTGCCTAATTGCCTGCATAATTGCCTGCCTAATTGCCTTCCTAATTGCCTGCCTATTTGCCTGCATAATTGCCTGCCTAATTGCCTGCCTAATTAACTGCCTAATAAACTGTTTAATTAACTGCCTAATTAACTGCCTAATTAATTGCTTAATCAACTGCCTAATTGCCTGCCTAATTGCCTTCCTAGTTAACTGCCTTATTAACTGCCTAATTAATTGCCTAATTGCCTGCTAATTGCCTGCCTTATTGCCCGCCTTATTACCTGCCTCATTGCCTGCCTTAAAGCCTGCCTTATTGCCTGCCTAATTGACTGACTAATTGCCTGCCTAATTAACTGCCTAATTAACTGCCTTATTTCCCGCCTAATTACCTGCCTCATTGCCTGCCTAAAAGCCTGTCTAATTGCCTGCCTAATTAACTGCTGGATTGCCTTCTTATTTGCCCGCCTAATTAACTGCCTCATTGCATCCCTAAAAGCCTGCCTTGTTGCCTGCCTAATTGCCTGCCTTAATGCCTACCTAATTAACTGCCTAATTAAGTGCCTAATTAACTGCCTAATTGCCTGCCTAATTACTGCTGGATTGCCTGCCTAATTGCCCGCCTAATTAACTGCCTCATTGCCTGCCTAAAAGCCTGCATTGTTGCCTGCTTAATTGCCTGCCTAATTAACTGCCTAATTGCCTGCATAATTGCCTGCCTAATTGCCTGCCTTATTACTGCTGGATTGCCTGCCTAATTGCCCGCCTAATTAACTGCCTAATTAACTGCATAATTAACTGACTAATTGCCTGCCTTATTATCTGCTGGATTGCCTGCGTAATTGCCCGCCTAATTAACTGCCTCATTGCCTGCCTAAATGCATGCCTTGTTGCCTGCCTAATTGCCTGCCTAATTAACTGCCTAATTTCCTGCATAAATGCCTGCCTAATGGCCTGCCTAATTAACTGCCTAATTAACTGCCTAATTGCCTGCCTTAATGCCTACCTAATTAACTGCCTAATTAACTGCCTAATTAATTGCCTTATATCCTGCCTTATTGCCCGCCTAATTACCTGCCTCATTGCCTGCCTTAAAGCCTGCCCTATTGCCTACCTAATTGCCTGCCTAATTGCCTGCCTAATTAACTGCCTAATTAATTGCCTAATTAACTGCCTAATTAACTGCCCATTTGCCTGCCTAATTAAATGCTGGATTGCCTTCCTAATTGCCCGCCTAATCAACTGCCTCATTGCCTGCCTAAAAGCCTGCCTTGTTGCCTGCCTAATTGCCTGCCTAATTAACTGCCTAATTGCCTGCATAAATGCCTGCCTAATTGCCTGCCTAATTAACTGCCTAATTAACTGCCTAAGTAACTGCCTAATTAACTGCCTTATTGCCTGCCTTATTAACTGCCTTATTGCCTGCCTAATTGCCTGCCTAATTTCCTGCCTAATTGCCTTCCTAATTACCTGCCTTATTAACTGCCTAATTGCCTGCATAATTGCATGCCTTATTTCCCGCCTAATAACCTGCCTCATTGCCTGCCTAAAAGCCTGCCTAATTGCCTGCCTAATTAACTGCTGGATTGCCTTCCTAATTGCCCGCCTAATTAACTGCCTCATTGCCTGCTTAAAAGCCTGCATGTTGCCTGCCTAATTGCCTGCCTAATTAACTGCCTAATTGCCTGCCTAATTAACTGCCTAATAAACTGCCTTATTGCCTGCCTAATTAACTGCTGGATTGCCTGCCTATTTGCCCGCCTAATTAACTGCCTCATTGCCTGCCTAAAAGCCTGCCTTGTTACCTGCCTAATTGCCTGCCTAATTAACTGCCTAATTGCCCGCATATTTGCCTGCCTAATTGCCTGCCTAATTAACTGCCTAATTAATTGCCAAATTAACTTCCTAATTGCCTGCCTAATTGCCTGCCTTCATGCCTGCCTAAATAACTGCCTAATTGCCTGCCTAATTAACTGCTGGATTGCCTGCCTAAATGCCTGCCTAATAAACTGCCTAACTGCCTGCCTAATTAAATGCCTCATTGCCTGCCTAAAAGCCTGCCTTACTGCCAGCCTAATTGCCTGCCTAATTAACTGCCTAATTGCCTGCTTAATTAACTGCCTAATTGCCTGCATAATTGCCTGCTCAATTGCCTGCCTAATTGACTGCCTATTTGCCTGCATAATTGCCTGCCTAATTGCCTGCCTAATAACTGCCTAATTAACTGCTTAATTAACTGCCTAATTAACTGCCTAATTAATTGCTTAATTAACTGCCTAAATGCCTGCCTAATTGCCTGCTTAATTAACTGCCTAATTAATTGCCTAATTAACCTCCTAATTGCCTGCCTAATTGCCTGCCTTCATGCCTGCCTAAATAACTACCTAATTGCCTGCCTAATTAACTGCCTAATTGCCTGCTTAATTAACTGCCTAATTGCCTGCATAATTGCCTCGTCAATTGCCTGCCTAATTGACTGCCTATTTGCCTGCATAATTGCCTGCCTAATTGCCTGCCTAATAACTGCCTAATTAACTGCTTAATTAACTGCCTAATTAACTGCCTAATTAATTGCTTAATTAACTGCCTAATTGCCTGCCTAATTGCCTTCCTAGTTAACTGCCTAATTAACTGCCTAATTAATTGCCTTTTTGCCTGCCTAATTGCCTGCCTTATTGCCCGCTTAATTACCTGCCTCATTGCCTGCCTTAAAGCCTGCCTTATTGCCTGCCTAATTGCCTGCCTAATTGCCTTCCTAAATAACTGCTTAATTAACTGCCAAATTAACTGCCTAATTAACTGCCTAATTAACTGCTTATTTGCCTGCCTAAATAACTGCTGTATTGCCTTCCTAGTTAACTGCCTAATTAACTGCCTAATTAATTGCCTAATTGCCTGCCTAATTGCCTGCCTTATTTATCGCCTAATTACCTGCCTCATTGCCTGCCCTAAAGCCTGCCTTATTGCCTGCCTAATTGCCTGCCTAATTGCCTGCCTAATTGCCTGCCTAATTGCCTGCCTAATTAACTGCCTAATTAACTGCCTAATTAACTGCCTAATTAACTGCCTTATTGCCTGCCTAATTAACTGCCTTATTGCCTGCCTAATTGCCTGCCTAATTTCCTGCCTAATTGCCTTCCTAATTACCTGCCTAATTAACTGCCTAATTGCCTGCATAATTGCATGCCTCATTTCCCGCCTAATTACCTGCCTCATTGCCTGCCTAAAAGCCTGACTAATAAACTGCTGGATTGCCTTCCTAATTGCCCGCCTAATTAACTGCCTCATTGCCTGCCTAAAAGCCTGCCTTGTTGCCTGCCTAATTGCCTGCCTAATTAACTGCCTAATTGCCTACCTAATTAACTGCCTAATTAACTGCCTAATTAACTGCCTTATTGCCTGCCTAATTAACTGCTGGATTGCCTGCCTAATAGCCCGCCTAATTAACTGTCTCATTGCCTGCCTAAAATCCTGCCTTGTTACCTGCCTAATTGCCTGCCTAATTTATTGCCTAATTAAATGCCTAACTGTCTGCTTAATTGCCTATCTTAATGCCTGCCTAAATAACTGCCCAATTGCCTGCCTAATTAACTGCTGAATTGCCTGCCTAATTGCCTGCCTAATAAACTGCCTAACTGCCTGCCTAATTAAATGCCTCATTGCCTGCCTAAAAGCCTGCTTTTTTTGCCTGCCTGATTGCCTGCCTAATTAACTGCCTAATTGCCTGCCTAATTAACTGCCTATTTGCCTGCCTAATTGCCTGCATAATTGACTGCCTATTTGCCTGCATAATTGCCTGCCTAATTTCCTGCCTAATTAACTGCCTAATAAACTGCTTAATTAACTGCCTAATTTTCTGCCTAATTAATTGCTTAATCAACTGCCTAATTGCCTTCCTAGTTAACTGCCTAATTAACTGCCTAATAATTTGCCTAATTGCCTGCCTAATTGCCTGCCTTATTGCCCATTTAATTACCTGCCTCATTGCCAGCCGTAAAGCCTGCCTTATTGCCTGCCTAATTGCCTGCCTAATTGCCTGCCTAAATAACTGCCTAATTAACTGCCTAATTAACTGCCTAATTAACTGCCTAATTAACTGCTTATTTGCCTGCCTAATTAACTGCTTATTGCCTTCCTAGTTAACTGCCCAATTAACTGCCTAATTAATTGCCTAATTGCCTGCCTAATTGCCTGCCTTATTGCCCGCCTAATTACTTGCCTCATTGCCTGCATTAAAGTCTGCCTTATTGCCTGCCTAATTGCCTGCCTAATTGCCTGCCTAATTAACTGCCTAATTAACTGCCTAATTGCCTGCATAATTGCCTGTCTAATTGCCTGCCTAATTGCCTGTCTATTTGCCTGTCTGTTTGCCTGCCTAATTGCCTGCCTAATTAACTGCTTAATTAACTGCCTAATTGCCTTCCTAATTGCCTTCCTAGTTAAATGCCTAATTAACTGCCTAATTAATTGCCTTATTGCCTGCCTAATTGCCTGCCTTATTGCCTGCCTAATTACCTGCCTCATTGCCTGCCTTAAAGCCTGCCTTATTGCCTGCCTAATTGCCTGCCTAATTAACTGCCTAATTAACTGCCTAATTAACTGCCTATTTGCCTGCCTAATTAACTGCTGGATTGCCTTCCTAATTGCCCGCCTAATTAACTGCCTCATTGCCTGCTGAAAAGCCTGCCTTGTTGCCTGCCTAAATGCCTGCCTAATTAACTGCCTAATTGCCTGCATAAATGCCTGCCCAATTGCCTGCCTAATTAACTGCCTATTTAACTGCCTAATTAACTGCCTAATTGCCTGCCTTATTGCCCGCTTAATTACCTGCCTCATTGCCTGCCTAAAAGCCTGCCTAATTTCCTGATTAATTGCCTGCCGTATTGCCCGCCTAATTACCTGCCTCATTGCCTGCCTTAAAGCCTGCCTTATTGCCTGCCTTATTGCCTGCCTGATTAACTGCTTAATCGCCTGCCTAATTGCCTGCCTATTTAACTGCTTAATTAACTGCCTAATATCCTCCATAATTGCCTTCCTAGTTAACTGCCTTATTAACGGCCTAATTAATTGACTAATTGCCTGCCTAATTGCGTTCCTTATTGCCCGCCTAAGTACCTGCCCCATTGCCTGCCTAAAAGCCTGCCTTATTGCCTGCCTTATTGCCTGCCTTATTGCATGCCTAATTGCCTGCCTAATTGCCTCCATAATTGTCTGCCTTAATGCCTGCCTAATTAACTGCCTAATTAACTGCCTAATTGCCTGCCTAATTGACTGTCTAATTGCCTGCTAAATTAACTGCCTAATTGCCTGCCTTATTGCCTGCCTAATTGCCTGCATAATTGCCTGCCTAATTGCCTGCCTAATTAACTGCCTAATTAACTTCCTAATTAACTGCCTAATTGCCTGCCTAATTAACTGCCTAATTAACTGCCTAATTAACTGCTGGATTGCCTGCCTAATTGCCCGCCTAATTAACTGCCTTATTGCCTACCAAAAAGCCTGCCTTGTTGCCTGCCTAATTGCCTGCCTAATTAACTGCCTAATTTCCTGCATAAATGCCTGCCTAATGGCCTGCCTAATTAACTGCCTAATTAACTGCCTAATTGCCTGCCTAATTGCCTGCCTTAATGCCTACCTAATTAACTGCCTAATTAACTGCCTAATTAATTGCCTAATATCCTGCTTTATTGCCCGCCTAATTACCTGCCTCATTGCCTGCCTTAAAGCCTGCCCTATTGCCTACCTAATTGCCTGCCTAATTGCCTGCCTAATTAACTGCCTAATTAACTGCCTAATTAACGGCCTAATTAACTGCCTATTTGCCTGCCTAATTAAATGCTGGATTGCCTTCCTAATTGCCCGCCTAATTAACTGCCTCATTGCCTGCCTAAAAGCCTGCCTTGTTGCCTGCCTAATTGCCTGCCTAATTAACTGCCTAATTGCCTGCATAAATGCCTGCCTAATTGCCTGCCTAATTAACTGCCTAATTACTGCCTAAGTAACTGCCTAATTAACTGCCTTATTGCCTGCCTTATTAACTGCCTTATTGCCTGCCTAATTGCCTGCCTAATTTCCTGCCTAATTGCCTTCCTAATTACCTGCCTTATTAACTGCCTAATTGCCTGCATAATTGCATGCCTTATTTCCCGCCTAATAACCTGCCTCATTGCCTGCCTAAAAGCCTGTCTAATTGCCTGCCTAATTAACTGCTGGATTGCCTTCCTAATTGCTCGCCTAATTAACTGCCTCATTGCCTGCTTAAAAGCCTGCCTTGTTGCCTGCCTAATTGCCTGCCTAATTAATTGCCTAATTGCCTGCCTAATTAACTGCCTAATTAACTGCCTAATAAACTGCCTTATTTCCTGCCTAATTAACTGCTGGATTGCCTGCCTATTTTCCCGCCTAATTAACTGCCTCATTGCCTGCCTAAAAGCCTGCCTTGTTACCTGCCTAATTGCCTGCCTTATTAACTGCCTAATTGCCCGCATATTTGCCTGCCTAATTGCCTGCCTAATTAACTGCCTAATTAATTGCCAAATTAACTTCCTAATTGCCTGCCTAATTGCCTGCCTTCATGCCTGCCTAAATAACTGCCTAATTGCCTGCCTAAATGCCTGCCTAATAAACTGCCTAACTGCCTGCCTAATTAAATGCCTCATTGCCTGCCTAAAAGCCTGCCTTACTGCCAGCCTAATTGCCTGCCTAATTAACTGCCTAATTAACTGCCTAATTGCCTGCCTAATTGCCTGCATAATTGCCTGGTCAATTGCCTGCCTAATTGACTGCCTATTTGCCTGCATAATTGCCTGCCTAATTGCCTGCCTAATAACTGCCTAATTATCTGCTTAATTAACTGCCTAATTAACTGCCTAATTAATTGCTTAATTAACTGCCTAATTGCCTGCCTAATTGCCTGCTTAATTAACTGCCTAATTAATTGCCTAATTAACCTCCTAATTGCCTGCCTAATTGCCTGCCTTCATGCCTGCCTAAATAACTGCCTAATTGCCTGCCTAATTAACTGCTGGATTGCCTGCCTAAATGCCTGCCTAATAAACTGCCTAACTGCCTGCCTAATTAAATGCCTAATTGACTGCCTATTTGCCTGCATAATTGCCTGCCTAATTGCCTGCCTAATAACTGCCTAATTAACTGCTTAATTAACTGCCTTATTAACTGCAAATTAATTGCTTAATTAACTGCCTAATTGCCTGCCTAATTGCCTGCTTAATTAACTGCCTAATTAATTGCCTAATTAACCTCCTAATTGCCTGCCTAATTGCCTGCCTTCATGCCTGCCTAAATAACTACCTAATTGCCTGCCTAATTAACTGCTGGATTGCCTGCCTAAATGCCTGCCTAATAAACTGCCTAACTGCCTGCCTAATTAAATGCCTCATTGCCTGCCTAAAACCTGCCTTACTGCCAGCCTAATTGCCTACCTAATTAACTGCCTAATTGCCTGCTTAATTAACTGCCTAATTGCCTGCATAATTGCCTCGTCAATTGCCTGCCTAATTGACTGCCTATTTGCCTACATAATTGCCTGCCTAATTGCCTGCCTAATAACTGCCTAATTAACTGCTTAATTTTCTGCCTAATTAACTGCCTAAGTAATTGCTTAATTAACTGCCTAATTGCCTGCCTAATTGCCTTCCTAGTTAACTGCCTAAATAACTGCCTAATTAATTGCCTTTTTGCCTGCCTAATTGCCTGCCTTATTGCCCGCTTAATTACCTGCCTCATTGCCTGCCTTAAAGCCTGCCTTATTGCCTGCCTAATTGCCTGCCTAATTGCCTTCCTAAATAACTGCCTAATTAACTGCCAAATTAACTGCCTAATTAACTGCCTAATTAACTGCTTATTTGCCTGCCTAAATAACTGCTGTATTGCCTTCCTAGTTAACTGCCTAATTAACTGCCTAATTAATTGCCTAATTGCCTGCCTAATTGCCTGCCTTATTTATCGCCTAATTACCTGCCTCATTGCCTGCCTTAAAGCCTGCCTTATTGCCTGCCTAATTGCCTGCCTAATTGCCTGCCTAATTGCCTGCCTAATTAACTGCCTAATTAACTGCCTAATTAACTGCCTAATTAACTCCCTTATTGCCTGCCTAATTAACTGCCTAACTGCCTGCCTAATTGCCTGCCTAATTGCCCGCCTAATTAACTGCCTCATTGCCTGCCTAAAAGCCTGCCTAATTGCCTGTCTTAATGCCTGCCTAATTAACTGCCTAATTGCCTGCCTAATTAACTGCTGGATTGCCTGCCTAATTACCCGCCTAATTAACTGCCTAATTAACTGCATAATTAACTGACTAATTGCCTGCCTTATTAACTGCTGGATTGCCTGCCTAATTGCCCGCCTAATTAAATGCCACATTGCCTGCCTAAATGCCTGCCTTGTTGCCTGCCTAATTGCCTGCCTAATTAACTGCCTAATTTCCTGCATAAATGCCTGCCTAATGGCCTGCCTAATTAACTGCCTAATTAACTGCCTAATTGCCTGCCTAATTGCCTGCCTAATTGCCTGCCTTAATGCCTACCTAATTAACTGCCTAATTAACTGCCTAATATCCTGCCTTATTGCCCGCCTAATTACCTGCCTCATTGCCTGCCTTAAAGCCTGCCCTATTGCCTACCTAATTGCCTGCCTAATTGCCTGCCTAATTAACTGCCTAATTAACTGCCTAATTAACTGCCTAATTAACTGCCTATTTGCCTGCCTAATTAAATGCTGGATTGCCTTCGTAATTGCCCGCCTAATTAACTGCCTCATTGCCTGCCTAAAAGCCTGCCTTGTTGCCTGCCTAATTGCCTGCCTAATTAACTGCCTAATTGCCTGCATAAATGCCTGCCTAATTGCCTGCCTAATTACTGCCTAAGTAACTGCCTAATTAACTGCCTTATTGCCTGCCTTATTAACTGCCTTATTGCCTGCCTAATTGCCTGCCTAATTTCCTGCCTAATTGCCTTCCTAATTACCTGCCTTATTAACTGCCTAATTGCCTGCATAATTGCATGCCTTATTTCCCGCCTAATAACCTGCCTCATTGCCTGCCTAAAAGCCTGCCTAATTGCCTGCCTAATTAACTGCTGGATTGCCTTCCTAATTGCCCGCCTAATTAACTGCCTCATTGCCTGCTTAAAAGCCTGCCTTGTTGCCTGCCTAATTGCCTGCCTAATTAATTGCCTAATTGCCTGCCTAATTAACTGCCTAATTAACTGCCTAATAAACTGCCTTATTTCCTGCCTAATTAACTGCTGGATTGCCTGCCTATTTTCCCGGCTAATTAACTGCCTCATTGCCTGCCTAAAAGCCTGCCTTGTTACCTGCCTAATTGCCTGCCTTATTAACTGCCTAATTGCCCGCATATTTGCCTGCCTAATTGCCTGCCTAAAAGCCTGCCTTACTGCCAGCCTAATTGCCTGCCTAATTAACTGCCTAATTAACTGCCTAATTGCCTGCCTTCATGCCTGCCTAAATAACTGCCTAATTGCCTGCCTAAATGCCTGCCTAATAAACTGCCTAACTGCCTGCCTAATTAAATGCCTCATTGCCTGCCTAAAAGCCTGCCTTACTGCCAGCCTAATTGCCTGCCTAATTAACTGCCTAATTAACTGCCTAATTGCCTGCCTAATTGCCTGCATAATTGCCTGGTCAATTGCCTGCGTAATTGACTGCCTATTTGCCTGCATAATTGCCTGCCTAATTGCCTGCCTAATAACTGCCTAATTAACTGCTTAATTAACTGCCTAATTAACTGCCTAATTAATTGCTTAATTAACTGCCTAATTGCCTGCCTAATTGCCTGCTTAATTAACTGCCTAATTAATTGCCTAATTAACCTCCTAATTGCCTGCCTAATTGCCTGCCTTCATGCCTGCCTAAATAACTGCCTAATTGCCTGCCTAATTAACTGCTGGATTGCCTGCCTAAATGCCTGCCTAATAAACTGCCTAACTGCCTGCCTAATTAAATGCCTAATTGACTGCCTATTTGCCTGCATAATTGCCTGCCTAATTGCCTGCCTAATAACTGCCTAATTAACTGCTTAATTAACTGCCTAATTAACTGCCTAATTAATTGCTTAATTAACTGCCTAATTGCCTGCCTAATTGCCTGCTTAATTAACTGCCTAATTAATTGCCTAATTAACTTCCTAATTGCCTGCCTAATTGCCTGCCTTCATGCCTGCCTAAATAACTACCTAATTGCCTGCCTAATTAACTGCTGGATTGCCTGCCTAAATGCCTGCCTAATAAACTGCCTAACTGCCTGCCTAATTAAATGCCTCATTGCCTGCCTAAAACCTGCCTTACTGCCAGCCTAATTGCCTGCCTAATTAACTGCCTAATTGCCTGCTTAATTAACTGCCTAATTGCCTGCATAATTGCCTCGTCAATTGCCTGCCTAATTGACTGCCTATTTGCCTGCATAATTGCCTGCCTAATTGCCTGCCTAATAACTGCCTAATTAACTGCTTAATTAACTGCCTAATTAACTGCCTAATTAATTGCTTAATTAACTGCCTAATTGCCTGCCTAATTGCCTTCCTAGTTAACTGCCTAAATAACTGCCTAATTAATTGCCTTTTTGCCTGCCTAATTGCCTGCCTTATTGCCCGCTTAATTACCTGCCTCATTGCCTGCCTTAAAGCCTGCCTTATTGCCTGCCTAATTGCCTGCCTAATTGCCTTCCTAAATAACTGCCTAATTAACTGCCAAATTAACTGCCTAATTAACTGCCTAATTAACTGCTTATTTGCCTGCCTAAATAACTGCTGTATTGCCTTCCTAGTTAACTGCCTAATTAACTGCCTAATTAATTGCCTAATTGCCTGCCTAATTGCCTGCCTTATTTATCGCCTAATTACCTGCCTCATTGCCTGCCTTAAAGCCTGCCTTATTGCCTGCCTAATTGCCTGCCTAATTGCCTGCCTAATTGCCTGCCTAATTGCCTGCCTAATTAACTGCCTAATTAACTGCCTAATTAACTGCCTAATTAACTCCCTTATTGCCTGCCTAATTAACTGCCTTATTGCCTGCCTAATTGCCTGCCTAATTTCCTGCCTAATTGCCTTCCTAATTACCTGCCTAATTAACTGCCTAATTGCCTGCATAATTGCATGCCTCATTTCCCGCCTAATTACCTGCCTCATTGCCTGCCTAAAAGCCTGACTAATAAACTGCTGGATTGCCTTCCTAATTGCCCGCCTAATTAACTGCCTCATTGCCTGACTAAAAGCCTGCCTTGTTGCCTGCCTAATTGCCTGCCTAATTAACTGCCTAATTGCCTACCTAATTAACTGCCTAATTAACTGCCTTATTGCCTGCCTAATTAACTGCTGGTTTGCCTGCCTAATAGCCCGCCTAATTAACTGCCTCATTGCCTGCCTAAAATCCTGCCTTGTTACCTGCCTAATTGCCTGCCTAATTTATTCCCTAATTAAATGCCTAACTGTCTGCTTAATTGCCTATCTTATTGCCTGCCTAAATAACTGCCTAATTGACTGCCTAATTAACTGCTGAATTGCCTGCCTAATTGCCTGCCTAATAAACTGCCTAACTGCCTGCCTAATTAAATGCCTTATTGCCTGCCTAAAAGCCTGCTTTTTTTGCCTGCCTGATTGCCTGCCTAATTAACTGCCTAATTGCCTGCCTAATTAACTGCCTAATTGCCTGCCTAATTGCCTGCCTAATTGACTGCCTATTTGCCTGCATAATTGCCTGCCTAATTTCCTGCCTAATTAACTGCCTAATAAACTGCTTAATTAACTGCCTAATTTTCTGCCTAATTAATTGCTTAATCAACTGCCTAATTGCCTTCCTAGTTAACTGCCTAATTAACTACCTAATTGCCTGCCTAAATGCCTGCCTTAATGCCTGCCTAATTAACTGCCTAATTGCCTGCCTAAGTAAATGCCAGATTGCCTGCCTAATTGCCTGCCTAATTAACTGCCTAACTGCCTGCCTAATTGCCTGCCTAATTGCCCGCCTAATTAACTGCCTCATTGCCTGCCTAAAAGCCTGCCTAATTGCCTGTCTTAATGCCTGCCTAATTAACTGCCTAATTGCCTGCCTTATTAACTGCTGGATTGCCTGCCTAATTACCCGCCTAATTAACTGCCTAATTAACTGCATAATTAACTGACTAATTGCCTGCCTTATTAACTGCTGGATTGCCTGCCTAATTGCCCGCCTAATTAAATGCCACATTGCCTGCCTAAATGCCTGCCTTGTTGCCTGCCTAATTGCCTGCCTAATTAACTGCCTAATTTCCTGCATAAATGCCTGCCTAATGGCCTGCCTATTTAACTGCCTAATTAACTGCCTTATTGCCTGCCTAATTGCCTGCCTAATTGCCTGCCTTAATGCCTACCTAATTAACGTCCTAATTAACTGCCTAATTAATTGCCTAATATCCTGCCTTATTGCCCGCCTAATTACCTGCCTCATTGCCTGCCTTAAAGCCTGCCCTATTGCCTACCTAATTGCTTGCCTAATTGCCTGCCTAATTAACTGCCTAATTAACTGCCTAATTAACTGCCTTATTAACTGCCTATTTGCCTGCCTAATTAAATGCTGGATTGCCTTCCTAATTGCCCGCCTAATCAACTGCCTCATTGCCTGCCTAAAAGCCTGCCTTGTTGCCTGCCTAATTTCCTGCCTAATTAACTGCCTAATTGCCTGCATAAATGCCTGCCTAATTGCCTGCCTAATTAACTGCCTAATTACTGCCTAAGTCACTGCCTAATTAACTGCCTTATTGCCTGCCTTATTAACTGCCTTATTGCCTGCCTAATTGCCTGCCTAATTTCCTGCCTAATTGCCTTCCTAATTACCTGCCTTATTAACTGCCTTATTGCCTGCATAATTGCATGCCTTATTTCCCGCCTAATAACCTGCCTCATTGCCTGCCTAAAAGCCTGCCTAATTGCCTGCCTAATTAACTGCTGGATTGCCTTCCTAATTGCCCGCCTAATTAACTGCCTCATTGCCTGCTTAAAAGCCTGCCTTGTTGCCTGCCTAATTGCCTGCCTAATTAATTGCCTAATTGCCTGCCTAATTAACTGCCTAATTAACTGCCTAATAAACTGCCTTATTGCCTGCCTAATTAACTGCTGGATTGCCTGCCTATTTTCCCGCCTAATTAACTGCCTCATTGCCTGCCTAAAAGCCTGCCTTGTTACCTGCCTAATTGCCTGCCTTATTAACTGCCTAATTGCCCGCATATTTGCCTGCCTAATTGAAAGCCTAATTAACTGCCTAATTAATTGCCAAATTAACTTCCTAATTGCCTGCCTAATTGCCTGCCTTCATGCCTGCCTAAATAACTGCCTAATTGCCTGCCTAATTAACTGCTGGATTGCCTGCCTAAATGCCTGCCTAATAAACTGCCTAACTGCCTGCCTAATTAAATGCCTCATTGCCTGCCTAAAAGCCTGCCTTACTGCCAGCCTAATTGCCTGCCTAATTAACTGCCT
>NW_026962321.1:2500-17500 GCF_032445375.1 Bacillus rossius redtenbacheri
GTAGGAGAATGTGGTCTGAACTGGTCTTGAAGGTGGAGCTGTCGAGAGGAATGGGAAGCTGGCTGGCGAGACTTGAGGGACATTCTGTTTTAGTTTTTCAACTCGCAAGTTTGCGGAATCCTGTCTGGCCTGGACTAGGTTGAGGTATATTGGGCAGAGTTTTGAATTTCCCTCATGAATACCTTTCCCTTTGCAATTTGCGCAATTAGGGTTTTTATCGAGATGTGGACAGGCGGCGTGAGTATGGGGCCCGGCGCAGTGTTGACAACGTGTCGCCAGGCGGCAGAAGTTTTTGGTGTGCGAAAACTGCCAGCAGTTTTTGCACTGGGCGACATCAGATACTCGTTTTTTATACTGAGTAACGACTACTCTCGTCATGTTGATCACAGATAGTGTCGTGAGAGGCGGCAGGGTGTCGTTCTTGCTAGCCGTTACGCAGAAGCGGGGAAGGGGCTCCTCCCAGGAGTGAGTTGGGTCGACAGGGTCAGTGGTTCGTGCCTTGAATTGGTAAACGTCCAGGACTGAATACCCGCGCGCCTCGAGGTCCTCTTTGATTGCGGCTGTGGGAGTCTGCTTTGGCATTTTAATTACCACTTTTTGTGGCAGCTCTGAGGCCGTGCTGAAGGTGTAGAATGGTATAGGGGCCGATTCAAGATACTGTTTAATCAGGTGGTATGCCTGCTCGGTCTCGCACGCGATCTGAAGCCCCTCCCGCACAAGGGCTAGTTGTGCGCCGCCAGGGGCCAAGGCTCGCACGCGAGTGACGAGCTGGTTGTAAAGACTGGTATCAGGTACTACCAGCCTCAGAGCGTGCTTGTTAATTCGCTTGGCGCGCGGGGTGGCAGGCTGTGCTGCTGTGCCCTGTGTGCCTGTGGGGCCTGCAATGTTCGGTGATGAAAAATTCTGTGCGGTCGCAACTGCGGATGCAGGCTCACGTGTAGTAGCGCCGTGTGTGGACTGAGTTGCGGGAGATGTTGAATCTAGAGCTGACCCTGCCGTGGGGGTGGAGGGGGGGCCCGCTGTGTCAGCGAGCGGCTCGTAACGGTTCGAGACCGCAAGGGGCCGCGGCGTGGTCGCCTGCGGAATTTTCCGTTGTCTTTTGGTTTCGTGTTGCCATCCTTGGGTATTCTCGGGGTGCTCCCTGTCCATCCTTGCACTGTCTCGTAAAAATGCTGCGTACAATTCCGCTGATACTGTCATGGAATTAACCGAGGTCCTGGAGGTAACAGAATCGCAGTCTGAGTCGGGGTATGTGCCTGTGTCCATGGTTGCGTCCGTGTTGTCCTGGGAGGAAACGATTAAATTTATGGTGCCGTGCCTAACGGACTGAAAACTGCCGCCAGGATAGGCTGCGCCGGGTGGTGTTTTGTCTGGCATGGACTTGGCTGGGGGTCCCTGCTCGCTCATTCCGCCAACCCCCCTCAGGGCCGGCCCTAAGGCCCGGTCGCGGGAGGGGCAGGAAGCCACGGGTGTGTCCTGTGTTCGGTGTTCTTTAGGGGCAGTCTGAAGAAAGTGTTGTAAATCTATTACGCTGTAAGAGGACTCGCCGCTGACCCAAACGGGCTAGGCTCGAGGTGGCCGTTCGGGATTTATAACTTCCCTCAGGCCGGCTGTCACTCTTGTGTCCGCGAGCTAAGAATCGAAGCGATGCGCAGAGAGGAGGCAGGGCCGCACTCCGACGATGCTCTCGACTCGGTAGCTGTGATGGAAGTGCTGCTCGGCCGCCTCTGTCGTTAGTTTCTATGGATCGACTTCTGTGCTGTGATTGGCTGTTCTCGCCAGCCAATGGAGATGCCGGGCCAATCGCAGTGCACCACAGCTTTAACAAAACTGTTGAAATTTTTACAGCACGCGCAGACGGACCACGATGGCGCGCACGAAGCAGACGGCTCGTAAATCTACTGGAGGCAAAGCGCCGCGCAAGCAGCTGGCCACCAAGGCGGCTCGCAAGAGCGCGCCGGCCACGGGGGGAGTGAAGAAGCCACATCGCTACCGCCCTGGCACTGTCGCGCTGCGAGAAATCAGGCGCTACCAGAAAAGTACCGAGCTGCTTATCCGCAAGCTGCCCTTCCAGCGCCTGGTGCGAGAGATCGCCCAGGACTTCAAGACAGACTTGCGCTTCCAGAGCTCGGCCGTCATGGCGCTGCAGGAGGCCAGCGAGGCTTACCTGGTGGGGCTCTTCGAGGACACCAATTTGTGCGCCATCCACGCCAAGAGGGTCACCATCATGCCCAAGGACATCCAGCTTGCCCGGCGTATCCGTGGCGAGCGTGCTTGAGTTCCTTGCCATTTTTTTTGCAAGGGGGAAAAAAAAAACAGCCCTTATTAGGGCTAAAAATAACTGTCAAATTTGAAAGGAAAACAGTTGTCTGGCTTTTTGTACCTATTAGCTGTCGTTGACCTTTACCCAGCCAATAATATATTACATTAATAAGAATTTGGAAAAACACAGTTATAGTGTCTGTGTTTTGAGGTGGTTGTTTATATTGTACACAAAAGATTTGCACACAATGCAATGTATTCTGCATAGGAAATAAAAACTCTTCAAACAGTGCCTGTCTGCAGTAGCAGCACCATCAGCAGCAGCAGCAGCAGCAGCAGCAGCAGCAGCAGCAGCAGCAGCAGCAGCAGCAGCATAAAGTTCACCATTAATACCCTGAGACCTAATCCTTACAAAAAAAATATGTGTGTGTGTGTGTGTATATATGTGTATATATATATATATATGCTGAAATAAGAGTGAGATGTTTGTAAGACGTTTTCCTGCTTAAAAACTTTAAATAATTTTGCACCTAAACTATACACACAATGTAATTGATAAATTTCTTTATTTATTTATTTATTTCCCCCGCTTCAAATACCATAAGAAATTTTTTAACCAGAATTTTACCTAACGGCAGAGGTGTGGCTATAGGAGGCAATGATTGCAACAACTGATACCTTCATGACTAGTATTGTTGGCCCTTAGAAGGGCCGATAAGGTGGTACAGTGCCACAGAAAGTGCCAGCGGTCCTGCTGGCATCTTCATTTCCGCTTTGGGGCTGCTTTCTTGGGCGACTTGCTCTTTGGGGCAACCTTCTTTGGCTTTGGAGCACGGGGTTTCTTCGTGGGAGGTTTGGACACCTTTTTTGCCTTTGAAGGTGCCTTCTTGGGCTTGGGGGTTGCAGCTGCTGCCTTTTTTTTCTTTTCTGCTGTAGGCGGAGTCTTCTTGACTGGTTTCTTGCCCACCGCTGCCTTCTTGGCTACGGATCGCTTCTTTTCCTTAGGGGCAGCTGCACCACGCTTGCCGCTTGGAGCCTTGGGCTGGTCCGGAGCACCGGTGGTCCCTGAAGCCAGCTTGAAGGAGCCAGACGCACCCTTGCCTTTGGTTTGGACAAGCTCGCCGCTAGCCACTGCTGCCTTCAAGTATTTCTTGATGAAAGGTGCCAGCTTTTCCGCATCTACTTTGTAGGTAGAGGCGACGTATTTCTTGATGGCTTGCAGTGATGAGCCGCCCCTTTCCTTGAGGCTCTTGATCGCAGAGGCCACCATTTCAGATGTGCGCGGGTGCGCGGGCTTGGCTCGTGGCTTCTTCGACGCAGCCTTGCCTTTCTTCGGGGAAGCTGCCTGTGATGGGGCAACAGCTGGTGCTGCAGTCGCTGCTGCGGTATCTGCCATGACGAGACTGATCCTACAGAATGCAAGAGCAAAGTGAAAATAAAATTTTTCTCTCTGCAAATATCTGGTTACCCAATTTTCTGGTTGCGGACGGTTCAGAAAATTCTCGATGCCTTGCTCACGTAGGGAGCAGCGCACTTTGGACAGCGAAAGTAATGTAGGGCTTCTTTAGCACTGATTTTTCAATGTTTTCTAAATGTCAGCAGTCTACGATGACATAATGGGCAGTTCCACTAATAGTGTAATTTTTTTATGGCAGCTGCACTGTTTAATTTGCACTGCGAGCTGTTTAAATTTACTGCTACACCAAACAGGGAACTTTTCATTTGCAGATGTTATTCAAGGAATCAAATACGTAATTTGTGCTGGAATCACTTGAAAATGGTTAAATTAACTTAGGTATACTTTAGTGTATAGTATGCTGAAAATGTGGAGATAATTTCATGAAGGCTGTTTGCTGTGGAAGCACTAGCAAATCACCTTGTTCAGTGCCACCTGGAATGGCTTTCTTCGTGCACCTCCAAGGATGATGTGATTATTATTGTGAGTAAATTTTGTTTACATTTTCATTGTGTGAATAATAAAACTTTTAACTGTACACACAACAAGCATTTCACTTGGATCTGATGCATTCTCAAGAGTGCAGTTTCTGTTTAGCTTTTAAAACTGGCTGCCCTTCAATTCACTCAAGGTGCAGATGCAAGTTGCTGATGAAGTATTCCACACACATGCTACATTGGAGAAATATTTTAATAAAAATTAAAACTCTTGCAGGATTTCGAATAAAAACTATCCTATTTATCCCTTCTATGTTTTGGTACTGCGAAATTGAGAGAGGTAAGTAAGTTGTGAGGTTATTTTTACTTGCTTGCATGTGAGGTTAGCAGAGCAAAAATATTTTTGAAATTGCAGATACATGGTCACTTTATTTCGTTGCAAACATTTATAAGCTCGTAATCTTATTTAAAGTCTCCATACTTAATGCGTTTGGAAAACCTTCTTTCTCTCAATTTTACAATGGAACAAAATTTTACTTGTATGTGTACATTAATTCCATCTCTAAATGATGTAGGTTTACGCACCGAGATCAGGTACATTGTAGAGAGAAAAACACACGAGTACCTGCTTATTTTGAAGTTTTAATGAGTATATTAAAAAAAAAAAAAAAAAACGATAAAAATATAATTGAAAAAGTATATTATTCACGTATTTTTGAGGATGAGGGGAGGGGGTGTTTTTGTCCGATGGTCGTTTATCTTTAAAGAAATTTCCGTTGGACCTGTGCGTTCTTGCTCTGCCAATTCTCGAAAAATGAAATATTTTAAGTCGTCTTTTATGTGCTAACTTCATTATATTTGGCTGCATTCGTATTTTTATTAGTTTTGAAACATTCATGTCACGGAAAATAATCATAAACCAGGACAAAAACGTTTTGACTAAATGTTCTAGGTTGGTTGTAAAACATTTTCTTATTTTATTTCACATCGGAAACATCTGTTAAGTTGTAAGCTTTGTAATGAATGCGACAGTCACTTGTTCGCTGAAGTGTTTGTTTAAGAAATTAGTATTGTAAATTTGTTTATGGTCTTGTTAAATGAAATTTTAAGTGAAATCATTTGGGAAAACAGAGGCTACAGGAATTTTCAACACAACTTGATGACCGACGTTGTGACTAGTGTGGGAGTGTGTGCTCGTGTAAATATCAATTTTTCTTACTCCTCGTGCCGGTCAACAGGAAAACAGCGAGTGTGTTATCTCATCGCGGGCGTGTGATTGCGTGTGGTAAATTGTGCTAGGTTAATTACCGCAAAACTCCACTGTGTGCAAATATGTAGTGTGTCGCTGTATGCAAATATTTGGTATGTCTTTTTTTTTTTTTTTTTTTTTTCAGGCAATACACACTTTGAATTTTACACAATTTCGATGCTGCAACCTAAGTGTATACATGCGAATAGGATTGCTTAAATGAAAAAGTAAAGTAGGAGGTAAGTGCAAATGTTTCCAGGAGGTTATGCACACACAATCTATTTTATGAATTAATAGTTATTATCTAAGAAAATGATAGAAGATTATAAATAATGTGTGCAGAATAATACAGAATTTGCATGTTACACAAAAAAAAATATATATATATATTCCAAATATTGTTAGCAAAATGCACCTAGATTAGTGAGCTGGATTTTTTTTTTTTTTTTGTATTTTTGTTCTGTTGATCCCACGTGGAGTCAAGGCTCCGGGATATAGAACATGTATGTGCAGACAATTAATATTTACATGATGCAAGTTACCAAGAAAAAAAATTTCAAAAAAAAAAAATACATAACATGTTACACAATTTAACTTTATGCAAAACATGAAGCAGCTGTTATCACAAGTCCATTCAACAAATTAACAGTTCAATTTCTCTATTATCAATCAAATTAAAGAATAGCTTCAGAGGGTAGGTAGGATATTCTAGAAGAATTTTTTTTACTGTTTTTTTTTTTAATACTGGTAAATTGTTTTAGTTATTTTCTGTGATATTAAGTTGTAAAGTTTTACTCCCAAGTAATTTAGTCCATTTTCAAATCGCCTAGTGTTATGTTCAACTATCCTCAATTTACTAGCATTTCTGGTGTTATACCTATGTGCGAATATCTAAAAAAAAAAAAAAAAAAAAAAAAATAATAATTTTTTTTTTCTTCTTTTTCTTAAGAATGAATAAAAAGTTTCTAGAACGTATTCATTTATGGCAGTCAGGACTTTAAGTTTTTTGAATTTTGGTCTGCAGTTAGATGATTTTTTATCTTTTGTTATTATTCTAATAGCTCCTTTTTTTTTTTTTTCCCCCAATGTTATATGGCAGAAAGAGTAGAGCTATGGCTACTGTGACATCATGCATTGATGGGAAGGTTATTGTTGGATAACAAAAATTTAGATGATATAATTTTTATTTTTTTCCATACACAACACATTGCAGGTACAATTTTACAGGTTACAGCTGTACCACCTCTAGTATTGCTGCCGACCATCCAACAAATGAGCACACTAAACAGGCATTGATGACATTGTTATCAACGTCTTTTTGAATCTCTCATTATTATACATAACTGCCCACTGAAACAGAGAAACTTCAAAATAGGTGTGTGTGTGTGTGTTTATATATATATATATATATATATATATATATATATATATATATATATATATATATATATATATATATATATACATATATACATACATACATACATACATACATACATACATACATACATACATACATACATACATACATACATACATATACACTTATCTATTTATTTTTTCACTTTGAATTTTGTATGAGGTATACACATGCAAAGATTCACAGCTGCTGCTGGGTGGGTGAGTGAGTGAGTGATTGATTGATTGATTGATTGATTGATTGATTGATTGATAGAGAGTGAGTGTGTGTGTGTGTGTGTGTTAGGGGGGGGGGGGGGGGGGAAATGTGGTGATTGTGGGGGAAAAAAAAATTTAAAATTGAAATTTTTAAAAAAAAATTTTTTTCTGTAGGGTGCAAAATAGTAGTGCCAACGGCACGTGGTGTTCCCAAGCGGTCACCCATCTAAGTACTAACCACGCTCGACGATGCTTAACTTCGGTGATCGGACGAGAACCGGTGTGTTCATCGTGATATGGCCGTTGGCAATGATATAGATGTTTTTTTTTTTGCAGTTTGTATTTGCCACTCGAAATAGCTATACCAGGTGTGATTGTTACAAACAACAGGAGAAATCGTGTAATGAACACTCTTTTACTTCCCCCCCCCCCCCCCCCTCCCCACACACAACACCCACCACCCTCACCATCCCAACCACCAAAGCCCTCTTCAAAATACACTCTCACACACACACACAAACCCACACTCTATAACTGATGAACATTACCATAACTTCTTAAAGCCATTAGATAATATTTAACTCAAGAAAGGTATTGTGATATGTTTAAAGAAAGAAAGGTGAAACCTTTAACTTTACCAGCAGGTATTAGTATCACTGAGGTATCTTCTAGGTTGTAGCAGCAATAGTAGTAATAATAATAAAATTAAATAAGGTAATAAAAAAGAAAAGTTATACATGTGATCAAATCATGAATGTATAAAACTGGAATGAATTTAAATTTTTTTTATTTTTCTTCATAGGCTGTTTTGAAATTGATGAGTAAGTGCCTCTTCTTTTAAATTTTTTAATGCTGAACACTGTTACATAAGAGATGAATGTTTAGAAAATTTAAAAAAAAAAAAAAGCTAGCCCAGCCCCCTCCCCCCCTCACACAAAATCCAAACAAAAAAAAAAACACCCTCCTTCAAAACATCACATAATCATCCAGCCAGCAGTGCAGACGAGAAATTTGCACTCGGGGCCGCCATTTTGACGATAAATTCTTGCATGGCACACCAAAGGTAGGAAAGAATTTAAAAAAATAAAAATAATGGGCGAGCACCCTCGCGTCTGCCTGTAGAAAATGAAGTTAAAAGTAACATAACCTAAAGACAGGCACACACTAGGGTGCTCCCAGGCGGTTGAGAAATTTTTTCCCGCCAAAAGACTTATATATATTATTTATTTTACTGTTTTTGGCAGGGGGCTATGTCGGTCTGTGTGCAAAGTAGTTCCTACTCCCGCCGCCAGGAGCGCGCGCGGTGGGTAGCGATGTTGTTTTTTCTGCTTTCATTTGTTTATTATTTAGAGGGTTAATGCTATGTAAATGTACGCAAGTTTGGTTATGTGTCGGTAGTTGTGCGAGATTTAATTTCCGAAACGAAATTTGACTTTCATCGGCCTGCATTTCTCACTTATTCGGAAAATACATGTGTGTTTATGTATGTATAATAATCGAGTGATTTTGTAATAATTTGGAAGTTTTGTTTGCGTGTGCGATGTGGGGAAGAAAAGGTGTGCACACGAGTCCTAGGGCTATATTTTTTTTTATTGCGAAATATTTACTTCATGTGGTGAAAAATTTTAAATTATTTGTGATGCAAGTGAAATTTTTTTTTTTTTTTCAGTTGGGTGATGTGTTTGTCCTCGTTTGTGTGCAAGGAAGCAAACATGCTGAAGGTAAGGGGCCATAAATGACACTTTAAAATATTAGTTTACCATTAATTTTGGTTAAATATTAAATTGCCATATAAGTAAAATCATGTCAACTGTTGTATTCCACCCAGTATAAGCTGTTAGTAATGGGTACTTAATATAAATAGAATAAATGTAAGCATTTTCGTCTGCATGAAAATTCACTTTTTTTTTGGATCCATTTGTACTGTGGGTAGTTAAATAGTACATTATGTTGTTTTTACTTCGAAGTACAAAACATCTTGTGCATGATTGCAAATTCAAACGCAGTTAAGCATAATATGAATTCGAATTATGTGTGTGTGTGTGTGTGTATATATATATTTTTTTTTTTTTTTTTTTTTTTTACTGTGTCCAGTTTTAGCACAAATGGAATTATTTTCAAAGTGAATCGATGCAACTGGTCTTTGCCATTAATATTGATATATGATCTAACTAAATTAAATAGAAAGGATTTTTTTATTTATTTTTTTATATATATAAATATATTTGTAGCAATGTACTAATGACCACAGAAGTAAGCAAAAAAAAAAATATATATATATATATCTCAGCCAGTAAACCATGCGTCTTAAAGACTTTTTTTAATGAAAATATTTCTGCCTTGGTTAAGCTTACATTTACTATCATAGGGATTGAGGGAATTGTAGAACAGCAGCAGAAGCATTTCCTTTCATGATCATGTTCTTGGTCCTGAAAAGGACCGTTTATGTAAGCATGTGCACACCAGACCTGCTCACTTGGAGCTGGTGTATTTGGTGACAGCCTTGGTGCCCTCGCTGACAGCGTGCTTGGCCAGCTCCCCGGGCAGCAGCAGTCTCACGGCCGTCTGTATCTCGCGGCTGGTGATGGTGGAGCGCTTGTTGTAGTGGGCGAGGCGGCTGGCCTCTGCCGCGATGCGCTCGAAAATGTCGTTCACGAAACTGTTCATGATGCTCATGGCCTTAGATGATATGCCAGTGTCCGGATGAACTTGCTTCAACACTTTGTAGATGTAGATTGCGTAGCTTTCCTTCCTCTTGCGCTTCTTTTTCTTGTCGCCCTTCGAGATGTTTTTCT
The DNA here is from genome assembly GCF_032445375.1 of Bacillus rossius redtenbacheri. Classification (NCBI taxonomy): domain Eukaryota; kingdom Metazoa; phylum Arthropoda; class Insecta; order Phasmatodea; family Bacillidae; genus Bacillus; species Bacillus rossius. The sequence goes on from NW_026962321.1 coordinate 12,317, forward strand.
GGGCCTTGCCCGCCTTTTTGGCTGCCTTACCGCTCGTCTTGGGGGGCATCGTAGGTCTGAGCTGTGCCGCTGTCGCTAGATGAGTGAGACGGGAACTGAATTTTTTTCGTGAAAAGTTTTCTTGGCTTCTTGTTGCGCGACCAATCGGAGCGCTCCGCGGCTCGTGATTGGTCGCGCTCCGCGGAGGGACGTGTAACAAAAGTAATTTCCAGCGGCCGGGGCGCCACTTTCTACTTTCCTACTTTCTCACTTCACTTTTCTACACACGACTTTCTTGACTTTCGACTTTCGACTTTCGACTTTCGGCCGAGCGGTTGATAATAGAAGAAGGAGAGTATTTAATAGTGAATTGAAAGGCAGATAAATTTAATGTTTTGTAAAAATTTTAAGCCAATGAAGAATTTGGAGGAGACAACACAATGGATGTGAACAAATCATTAAATAAACAGGAGTTTTCGACAAAACAGGTTTCTGCACTCAAAAAAATGGGTAAAAAGAAGAATAAGCAAGAGAAATTTTGCAACAATGAAGAAAATCAGGTAAGCTTCAGTAGTAATACCGAAGCAGAAGATTTAAGAGGTAAACACGAACATACTGCTCGACAAGAACTGGAGACCATCATGACAGAAAAGTCAAACACCACAGGCAACAAAGTCAACAATGGCAACAAGGGCAAAAACGGCGAAACACTTCCCAGCGACGACAACAGCGACGATTACATACCATCGTACCAGCCACAGCAAGATTCAAAGGCTACAATCAGCTCTGTACCTACAAGTACTCCAATCAGAGTGGAAAGGAATAAACGAGCAGTGCATCTCTCGGACAGTGAGCTGAGAACCCCAAACAGTGAAGTCAGGGACAATTTTAAATCCCCACACTTGGTTTACGCATTCAAGGCAACTGAAACAGCCCCGGGAGACCTAACGGTGCCAACGAAGGGAGCTGCCTCAAACACAACACCCGTGGAAACCCAGTCGGGGTCAGACCCCCACGGCCTAGCCGCATCAAGGTCAGCGACTGGGCCAAGCGGACAACATCATTCAGGGCGAGTCTGTACAGACGTACAGCAGTCTGTGGCAGGCCCCTTTCCTGATGTCACACCCTCCGGGGGAATAGCCCTCCCGCACTCTGAGGGTCTCAGGAAGGGTGCAGGACATGACAAGGAACCATCTAGGGTAAACCCCTTAACTCCTGAAGTGATAATAATCAATAATCCAGGCATGGAACCAGAGGTGATTGAGCCACCACGGCCAAGGAAACCCCCTCCCATTATTGTTACATCTCTTGACATGTTCAAGCGATATGCCAAAAAAATAGCGATGCTACATAAAGATATGCAATTAATATATATCAGGGAGGGTGGAAAGATACTTTGTCCAACAATGGAAATCCATAACATCTGCAGAGACATACTAAAAGATGTCCCTCATTACTCCTTTCGACAGCAAAAAACAAACTCGTTCACTGCAGTGTTGAGAGGTTTTCACCCGACTGTAGCAGCTGACGAAGTCAAAGAGCTGCTTATGGAACATGATTTCAATGTTACAACTGTAACACAATTTTCCAATGCGACAACAAGGGTCAAATACCCTATCTATAAAGTGGAAATTCCCCTCAATCAGAAGGAAAAACTCAACAACATAACCTCACTCCAAGGTGTCAGAGTTAACATTGAGCCCTTTCGCAGGCAAATGAAGTTGTTGCAATGCTACAAATGCCAGCAATATGGACACCACAGTCAAGAATGCTGTCAAAGGGAAGTATGTGTTAGATGTGCAGGAAACCATCACACCAAGGATTGTAAAGCTAATAAAATGGAATTTAAGTGTGCAAACTGTGAGGGAAACCACGCGGCAAATGACTCTTCCTGCCCCATACGCAAGGAAAAACAGACTGCACTCCTCAACAAAGTGCAAGGACGACAACACAATTTTCCACAGGCAAACATGGACAGGCAACCTAGGGCTCCAGATATTTCTATGAAGAATTTCCCCACACTTAACCTAAATTGGGCGGAAAAGAACAGACAACTCCAGACCACAGAAGGAAAGGGAGGTGAAAATACCAACAAGGACATGTACCCCAACCAGGATAGATCCATCACAGAAAAAATAGATCCTGGCAAACAAGGTAACATCACAGAATATAGAAATGCAGAGGAATTAAATAACAACAATACAGCAAGTCAAGAGAACGACATAGAAGTTTTAGGAAAGGGATCAAAATTTATAGCACAAGTCAAGGAAGCAGTAGGATTCATGGCATCCGAGGAATTCCAGCAAGCCATACAAGATATACTGCAAATCAAGAGGCAAGCAGAAAAATGTCAGACCTCTAAGGAAAGGAAACAAGCCATCTTGGAAGGGCTACTTACATTAATCGTTCAACCAGAATACCCACAGGCAGGAACAAGAAAAACAATGGCAAAACAAGAACAAAACCTGACAGATGGAAACTGTAATAACAAACAAAACAAGTTATTGACTGCTCACAAGAACACAGATGACAAGACACTAACATCAAAAATGGCCAAAGTTCACTCGGACATAGAATCATACACCGACACCTCTAGTGAGGAGGAGCATGAGCATAAAACTAGACCACAAAGTTCAAGACAAAAGACCTACAAGCACACCACAAAGAAAAACCAGCATGACAGAGCCTAATCGTAATGCACAAAACATTCTAAAAATTCTAATTTGGAATGCCGATGGCATAAGGAATAAAGAGTACGAACTCACTCACTTCCTAATTAAAGAAGAAATAGACATTGCACTAATATCAGAAACCAAACTTAAACCAAATTGGAGATTTTCGATACCAGATTACATCATATACAGAACGGACAGACAACAGGCATTAGGAGGAGGTACTGCAATCCTAATCAAGAAGAGTATAGCACACATGCCAATAGGTCACAAAAATGAAACTACCAACATAATTCTTCCATCAAATGCAGGTGACATCATTATCTCTGCGATCTACAGCACTCCAAAAAACAAAGAACTTTTAGAAACAATTGATCATATTATAGCACAGGCACCCTTATGTATAATTGGGGGAGATTTCAACTCCAAATCACCGGCTTGGGGAAATAGACAGTATAATAATAATGGCAGAAAACTGGAGCAATTAGCAGAAAGTTACGACTTAACAATCAGAGCCCCAACAGAACCAACATTCTACCATAGAAACTCAAATTTTCTTCCAGACATTCTGGATATCATAGTCACCAACACACAAATGGTCACTTCAATGGAGGTGGTTCAAGAACTCTCTTCTGATCATATGCCGGTAATTGCCACAGTGTCGATACCAACCAAAAACAGTAAATTACACAGAAAAATTATCAGTACAGACTGGACTAAATTTAAGGCCGACATACAAGCATACCCTGAAGTTCACCTTCTCCCACCTGAAGACATAGACACAGAAGTAAAATTAATAACAGATACAATACAACAACACATCAAAAATGCCACCACTGTTACACAAGTTGCTCCCAAGAAATTCCAAAATGACCCTGAGCTGGACGAGCTAATCAAACGAAGAAACAATGTCAGGAAAAACTTTCAAGCACAACGGGATGCACTAACAGCGCAAATACTTCAGGAATTAAATCAGGAAATAAAAGCTAAGGTCATGACCAAAAAACTTAAATCATGGGACACAGCTATCCAACAAGCTGTAAAAGATAGAAATAACATTTGGAAGCTGAACTGCAGACTTGCAGGTAAAAAGATTAAAACCTACACCCCCATAATACATGGAGAACGGGGCATTGTTTACTCAGCTCAAGATAAGGCCGACTCAATTGCAGACGCTTTGGAAAAACAATTTGAGCCAAACTACCCACTCATTGATGAGGACCAGTTAAGAGCCTCAAAACGTCTCATCCAGGCAGAGAAAAACAAAAAGGGAGATGAAACTGTACAAGACATAACATTAAAGGAACTAAATCAAGTAATTAAAGCACTCCCAAAAAACAAAGCACCAGGACTGGACAAGATAACTAATGAAGCCATAAAAAATCTTCCTCTAAATGCAAGATTACACCTTCTATCCATATATAATAACATATTACAAAATTCAATTTTCCCACAGGCATGGAAAATGGCAAAAATTATTACATTGCCAAAACCCGGGAAAGATGCTAAATTCCCTCAAAATCGAAGGCCTATCAGTCTCTTAAACACCATGGCTAAAATTTTCGAGAAAATTATTTGCAAAAGGATGCAAAAAATTGTAAACAAGGAAAAGCTTCTCCCCAATCAACAAATAGGTTTTAGGCCAAAACATTCCACTATTCATGCAGCCTCCAGAGTGGCAAAATTTATGCTAACTAGCTTAAATCGACGACGTTCAACCGCTTCAGTATTTATGGATATAGAGAAAGCCTTTGACAAGGTACATCATGTGTTCCTTGTCCACAAAATCATTGAAGCGGGATTTCATCCTTCCTACTGGAAATTACTAGAAAATTATTTAAAGCACAGGAAATTTCAAGTCGCACTGGATGGTAAAACTTCTTCAACCAGAGACATTCATGCAGGGGTTCCACAAGGAGGAGCACTCTCACCTTTACTTTATGCCATATATACCAGGGACATTCCATCAGGCACCAACATGAAGTATACACTCTATGCAGATGACACAGTTATTTATACTACAGATAAAAAACCTTTTTATGCAAATGCTACCCTCCAAATCCACATAAATGAAATGCAGCAATATTGGGACAGATGGGCAATTAAAGTTAACCCAACAAAAAGTGCTTTTCTCTTGTGCACGAGGAAAAGAAAATTTGTTAATGCGCCAGTCAAGCTCTATGGGGAGGTAATTCCACAATCAAATGAAGTAAAATATTTAGGCCTCTTTTTCGATTCCAAACTAACATGGAGAGTTCACCTAAGGAAGGCAGCACAAGCTGCCATGGGAAAATTCCTAAAAATGTACCCGCTGTTAAAGTCAGCACACCTTCCGGTCAAGACCAAATTATTACTTTACAAGAGTGTTATTAGACCTGCAATGCTCTACGGGTGTGAAGTGTGGGGCACAGCAGCAAAGGAGCACCTACAACAACTACAAGTAACTCAGAACAGAATCCTAAAAACCATCATAAATATGCCAAGGGACATGGAAACTACGAGCCTACACCAAAGAACCAATGTAAAAATGATT
>NW_026962321.1:22500-30000 GCF_032445375.1 Bacillus rossius redtenbacheri
TGCAAGAGCAAAGTGAAAATAAAATTTTTCTCTCTGCAAATATCTGGTTACCCAATTTTCTGGTTGCGGACGGTTCAGAAAATTCTCGATGCCTTGCTCACGTAGGGAGCAGCGCACTTTGGACAGCGAAAGTAATGTAGGGCTTCTTTAGCACTGATTTTTCAATGTTTTCTAAATGTCAGCAGTCTACGATGACATAATGGGCAGTTCCACTAATAGTGTAATTTTTTTATGGCAGCTGCACTGTTTAATTTGCACTGCGAGCTGTTTAAATTTACTGCTACACCAAACAGGGAACTTTTCATTTGCAGATGTTATTCAAGGAATCAAATACGTAATTTGTGCTGGAATCACTTGAAAATGGTTAAATTAACTTAGGTATACTTTAGTGTATAGTATGCTGAAAATGTGGAGATAATTTCATGAAGGCTGTTTGCTGTGGAAGCACTAGCAAATCACCTTGTTCAGTGCCACCTGGAATGGCTTTCTTCGTGCACCTCCAAGGATGATGTGATTATTATTGTGAGTAAATTTTGTTTACATTTTCATTGTGTGAATAATAAAACTTTTAACTGTACACACAACAAGCATTTCACTTGGATCTGATGCATTCTCAAGAGTGCAGTTTCTGTTTAGCTTTTAAAACTGGCTGCCCTTCAATTCACTCAAGGTGCAGATGCAAGTTGCTGATGAAGTATTCCACACACATGCTACATTGGAGAAATATTTTAATAAAAATTAAAACTCTTGCAGGATTTCGAATAAAAACTATCCTATTTATCCCTTCTATGTTTTGGTACTGCGAAATTGAGAGAGGTAAGTAAGTTGTGAGGTTATTTTTACTTGCTTGCATGTGAGGTTAGCAGAGCAAAAATATTTTTGAAATTGCAGATACATGGTCACTTTATTTCGTTGCAAACATTTATAAGCTCGTAATCTTATTTAAAGTCTCCATACTTAATGCGTTTGGAAAACCTTCTTTCTCTCAATTTTACAATGGAACAAAATTTTACTTGTATGTGTACATTAATTCCATCTCTAAATGATGTAGGTTTACGCACCGAGATCAGGTACATTGTAGAGAGAAAAACACACGAGTACCTGCTTATTTTGAAGTTTTAATGAGTATATTAAAAAAAAAAAAAAAAAACGATAAAAATATAATTGAAAAAGTATATTATTCACGTATTTTTGAGGATGAGGGGAGGGGGTGTTTTTGTCCGATGGTCGTTTATCTTTAAAGAAATTTCCGTTGGACCTGTGCGTTCTTGCTCTGCCAATTCTCGAAAAATGAAATATTTTAAGTCGTCTTTTATGTGCTAACTTCATTATATTTGGCTGCATTCGTATTTTTATTAGTTTTGAAACATTCATGTCACGGAAAATAATCATAAACCAGGACAAAAACGTTTTGACTAAATGTTCTAGGTTGGTTGTAAAACATTTTCTTATTTTATTTCACATCGGAAACATCTGTTAAGTTGTAAGCTTTGTAATGAATGCGACAGTCACTTGTTCGCTGAAGTGTTTGTTTAAGAAATTAGTATTGTAAATTTGTTTATGGTCTTGTTAAATGAAATTTTAAGTGAAATCATTTGGGAAAACAGAGGCTACAGGAATTTTCAACACAACTTGATGACCGACGTTGTGACTAGTGTGGGAGTGTGTGCTCGTGTAAATATCAATTTTTCTTACTCCTCGTGCCGGTCAACAGGAAAACAGCGAGTGTGTTATCTCATCGCGGGCGTGTGATTGCGTGTGGTAAATTGTGCTAGGTTAATTACCGCAAAACTCCACTGTGTGCAAATATGTAGTGTGTCGCTGTATGCAAATATTTGGTATGTCTTTTTTTTTTTTTTTTTTTTTTCAGGCAATACACACTTTGAATTTTACACAATTTCGATGCTGCAACCTAAGTGTATACATGCGAATAGGATTGCTTAAATGAAAAAGTAAAGTAGGAGGTAAGTGCAAATGTTTCCAGGAGGTTATGCACACACAATCTATTTTATGAATTAATAGTTATTATCTAAGAAAATGATAGAAGATTATAAATAATGTGTGCAGAATAATACAGAATTTGCATGTTACACAAAAAAAAATATATATATATATTCCAAATATTGTTAGCAAAATGCACCTAGATTAGTGAGCTGGATTTTTTTTTTTTTTTTGTATTTTTGTTCTGTTGATCCCACGTGGAGTCAAGGCTCCGGGATATAGAACATGTATGTGCAGACAATTAATATTTACATGATGCAAGTTACCAAGAAAAAAAATTTCAAAAAAAAAAAATACATAACATGTTACACAATTTAACTTTATGCAAAACATGAAGCAGCTGTTATCACAAGTCCATTCAACAAATTAACAGTTCAATTTCTCTATTATCAATCAAATTAAAGAATAGCTTCAGAGGGTAGGTAGGATATTCTAGAAGAATTTTTTTTACTGTTTTTTTTTTTAATACTGGTAAATTGTTTTAGTTATTTTCTGTGATATTAAGTTGTAAAGTTTTACTCCCAAGTAATTTAGTCCATTTTCAAATCGCCTAGTGTTATGTTCAACTATCCTCAATTTACTAGCATTTCTGGTGTTATACCTATGTGCGAATATCTAAAAAAAAAAAAAAAAAAAAAAAAATAATAATTTTTTTTTTCTTCTTTTTCTTAAGAATGAATAAAAAGTTTCTAGAACGTATTCATTTATGGCAGTCAGGACTTTAAGTTTTTTGAATTTTGGTCTGCAGTTAGATGATTTTTTATCTTTTGTTATTATTCTAATAGCTCCTTTTTTTTTTTTTTCCCCCAATGTTATATGGCAGAAAGAGTAGAGCTATGGCTACTGTGACATCATGCATTGATGGGAAGGTTATTGTTGGATAACAAAAATTTAGATGATATAATTTTTATTTTTTTCCATACACAACACATTGCAGGTACAATTTTACAGGTTACAGCTGTACCACCTCTAGTATTGCTGCCGACCATCCAACAAATGAGCACACTAAACAGGCATTGATGACATTGTTATCAACGTCTTTTTGAATCTCTCATTATTATACATAACTGCCCACTGAAACAGAGAAACTTCAAAATAGGTGTGTGTGTGTGTGTTTATATATATATATATATATATATATATATATATATATATATATATATATATATATATACATATATACATACATACATACATACATACATACATACATACATACATACATACATACATACATATACACTTATCTATTTATTTTTTCACTTTGAATTTTGTATGAGGTATACACATGCAAAGATTCACAGCTGCTGCTGGGTGGGTGAGTGAGTGAGTGATTGATTGATTGATTGATTGATTGATTGATTGATTGATAGAGAGTGAGTGTGTGTGTGTGTGTGTGTTAGGGGGGGGGGGGGGGGGAAATGTGGTGATTGTGGGGGAAAAAAAAATTTAAAATTGAAATTTTTAAAAAAAAATTTTTTTCTGTAGGGTGCAAAATAGTAGTGCCAACGGCACGTGGTGTTCCCAAGCGGTCACCCATCTAAGTACTAACCACGCTCGACGATGCTTAACTTCGGTGATCGGACGAGAACCGGTGTGTTCATCGTGATATGGCCGTTGGCAATGATATAGATGTTTTTTTTTTGCAGTTTGTATTTGCCACTCGAAATAGCTATACCAGGTGTGATTGTTACAAACAACAGGAGAAATCGTGTAATGAACACTCTTTTACTTCCCCCCCCCCCCCCCCCCTCCCCACACACAACACCCACCACCCTCACCATCCCAACCACCAAAGCCCTCTTCAAAATACACTCTCACACACACACACAAACCCACACTCTATAACTGATGAACATTACCATAACTTCTTAAAGCCATTAGATAATATTTAACTCAAGAAAGGTATTGTGATATGTTTAAAGAAAGAAAGGTGAAACCTTTAACTTTACCAGCAGGTATTAGTATCACTGAGGTATCTTCTAGGTTGTAGCAGCAATAGTAGTAATAATAATAAAATTAAATAAGGTAATAAAAAAGAAAAGTTATACATGTGATCAAATCATGAATGTATAAAACTGGAATGAATTTAAATTTTTTTTATTTTTCTTCATAGGCTGTTTTGAAATTGATGAGTAAGTGCCTCTTCTTTTAAATTTTTTAATGCTGAACACTGTTACATAAGAGATGAATGTTTAGAAAATTTAAAAAAAAAAAAAAGCTAGCCCAGCCCCCTCCCCCCCTCACACAAAATCCAAACAAAAAAAAAAACACCCTCCTTCAAAACATCACATAATCATCCAGCCAGCAGTGCAGACGAGAAATTTGCACTCGGGGCCGCCATTTTGACGATAAATTCTTGCATGGCACACCAAAGGTAGGAAAGAATTTAAAAAAATAAAAATAATGGGCGAGCACCCTCGCGTCTGCCTGTAGAAAATGAAGTTAAAAGTAACATAACCTAAAGACAGGCACACACTAGGGTGCTCCCAGGCGGTTGAGAAATTTTTTCCCGCCAAAAGACTTATATATATTATTTATTTTACTGTTTTTGGCAGGGGGCTATGTCGGTCTGTGTGCAAAGTAGTTCCTACTCCCGCCGCCAGGAGCGCGCGCGGTGGGTAGCGATGTTGTTTTTTCTGCTTTCATTTGTTTATTATTTAGAGGGTTAATGCTATGTAAATGTACGCAAGTTTGGTTATGTGTCGGTAGTTGTGCGAGATTTAATTTCCGAAACGAAATTTGACTTTCATCGGCCTGCATTTCTCACTTATTCGGAAAATACATGTGTGTTTATGTATGTATAATAATCGAGTGATTTTGTAATAATTTGGAAGTTTTGTTTGCGTGTGCGATGTGGGGAAGAAAAGGTGTGCACACGAGTCCTAGGGCTATATTTTTTTTTATTGCGAAATATTTACTTCATGTGGTGAAAAATTTTAAATTATTTGTGATGCAAGTGAAATTTTTTTTTTTTTTTCAGTTGGGTGATGTGTTTGTCCTCGTTTGTGTGCAAGGAAGCAAACATGCTGAAGGTAAGGGGCCATAAATGACACTTTAAAATATTAGTTTACCATTAATTTTGGTTAAATATTAAATTGCCATATAAGTAAAATCATGTCAACTGTTGTATTCCACCCAGTATAAGCTGTTAGTAATGGGTACTTAATATAAATAGAATAAATGTAAGCATTTTCGTCTGCATGAAAATTCACTTTTTTTTTGGATCCATTTGTACTGTGGGTAGTTAAATAGTACATTATGTTGTTTTTACTTCGAAGTACAAAACATCTTGTGCATGATTGCAAATTCAAACGCAGTTAAGCATAATATGAATTCGAATTATGTGTGTGTGTGTGTGTGTATATATATATTTTTTTTTTTTTTTTTTTTTTTTACTGTGTCCAGTTTTAGCACAAATGGAATTATTTTCAAAGTGAATCGATGCAACTGGTCTTTGCCATTAATATTGATATATGATCTAACTAAATTAAATAGAAAGGATTTTTTTATTTATTTTTTTATATATATAAATATATTTGTAGCAATGTACTAATGACCACAGAAGTAAGCAAAAAAAAAAATATATATATATATATCTCAGCCAGTAAACCATGCGTCTTAAAGACTTTTTTTAATGAAAATATTTCTGCCTTGGTTAAGCTTACATTTACTATCATAGGGATTGAGGGAATTGTAGAACAGCAGCAGAAGCATTTCCTTTCATGATCATGTTCTTGGTCCTGAAAAGGACCGTTTATGTAAGCATGTGCACACCAGACCTGCTCACTTGGAGCTGGTGTATTTGGTGACAGCCTTGGTGCCCTCGCTGACAGCGTGCTTGGCCAGCTCCCCGGGCAGCAGCAGTCTCACGGCCGTCTGTATCTCGCGGCTGGTGATGGTGGAGCGCTTGTTGTAGTGGGCGAGGCGGCTGGCCTCTGCCGCGATGCGCTCGAAAATGTCGTTCACGAAACTGTTCATGATGCTCATGGCCTTAGATGATATGCCAGTGTCCGGATGAACTTGCTTCAACACTTTGTAGATGTAGATTGCGTAGCTTTCCTTCCTCTTGCGCTTCTTTTTCTTGTCGCCCTTCGAGATGTTTTTCTGGGCCTTGCCCGCCTTTTTGGCTGCCTTACCGCTCGTCTTGGGGGGCATCGTAGGTCTGAGCTGTGCCGCTGTCGCTAGATGAGTGAGACGGGAACTGAATTTTTTTCGTGAAAAGTTTTCTTGGCTTCTTGTTGCGCGACCAATCGGAGCGCTCCGCGGCTCGTGATTGGTCGCGCTCCGCGGAGGGACGTGTAACAAAAGTAATTTCCAGCTACCGAGTCGAGAGCATCGTCGGAGTGCGGCCCTGCCTCCTCTCTGCGCATCGCTTCGATTCTTAGCTCGCGGACACAAGAGTGACAGCCGGCCTGAGGGAAGTTATAAATCCCGAACGGCCACCTCGAGCCTAGCCCGTTTGGGTCAGCGGCGAGTCCTCTTACAGCGTAATAGATTTACAACACTTTCTTCAGACTGCCCCTAAAGAACACCGAACACAGGACACACCCGTGGCTTCCTGCCCCTCCCGCGACCGGGCCTTAGGGCCGGCCCTGAGGGGGGTTGGCGGAATGAGCGAGCAGGGACCCCCAGCCAAGTCCATGCCAGACAAAACACCACCCGGCGCAGCCTATCCTGGCGGCAGTTTTCAGTCCGTTAGGCACGGCACCATAAATTTAATCGTTTCCTCCCAGGACAACACGGACGCAACCATGGACACAGGCACATACCCCGACTCAGACTGCGATTCTGTTACCTCCAGGACCTCGGTTAATTCCATGACAGTATCAGCGGAATTGTACGCAGCATTTTTACGAGACAGTGCAAGGATGGACAGGGAGCACCCCGAGAATACCCAAGGATGGCAACACGAAACCAAAAGACAACGGAAAATTCCGCAGGCGACCACGCCGCGGCCCCTTGCGGTCTCGAACCGTTACGAGCCGCTCGCTGACACAGCGGGCCCCCCCTCCACCCCCACGGCAGGGTCAGCTCTAGATTCAACATCTCCCGCAACTCAGTCCACACACGGCGCTACTACACGTGAGCCTGCATCCGCAGTTGCGACCGCACAGAATTTTTCATCACCGAACATTGCAGGCCCCACAGGCACACAGGGCACAGCAGCACAGCCTGCCACCCCGCGCGCCAAGCGAATTAACAAGCACGCTCTGAGGCTGGTAGTACCTGATACCAGTCTTTACAACCAGCTCGTCACTCGCGTGCGAGCCTTGGCCCCTGGCGGCGCACAACTAGCCCTTGTGCGGGAGGGGCTTCAGATCGCGTGCGAGACCGAGCAGGCATACCACCTGATTAAACAGTATCTTGAATCGGCCCCTATACCATTCTACACCTTCAGCACGGCCTCAGAGCTGCCACAAAAAGTGGTAATTAAAATGCCAAAGCAGACTCCCACAGCCGCAATCAAAGAGGACCTCGAGGCGCGCGGGTATTCAG
>NW_026962321.1:35000-45000 GCF_032445375.1 Bacillus rossius redtenbacheri
CTGGTGCTGCAGTCGCTGCTGCGGTATCTGCCATGACGAGACTGATCCTACAGAATGCAAGAGCAAAGTGAAAATAAAATTTTTCTCTCTGCAAATATCTGGTTACCCAATTTTCTGGTTGCGGACGGTTCAGAAAATTCTCGATGCCTTGCTCACGTAGGGAGCAGCGCACTTTGGACAGCGAAAGTAATGTAGGGCTTCTTTAGCACTGATTTTTCAATGTTTTCTAAATGTCAGCAGTCTACGATGACATAATGGGCAGTTCCACTAATAGTGTAATTTTTTTATGGCAGCTGCACTGTTTAATTTGCACTGCGAGCTGTTTAAATTTACTGCTACACCAAACAGGGAACTTTTCATTTGCAGATGTTATTCAAGGAATCAAATACGTAATTTGTGCTGGAATCACTTGAAAATGGTTAAATTAACTTAGGTATACTTTAGTGTATAGTATGCTGAAAATGTGGAGATAATTTCATGAAGGCTGTTTGCTGTGGAAGCACTAGCAAATCACCTTGTTCAGTGCCACCTGGAATGGCTTTCTTCGTGCACCTCCAAGGATGATGTGATTATTATTGTGAGTAAATTTTGTTTACATTTTCATTGTGTGAATAATAAAACTTTTAACTGTACACACAACAAGCATTTCACTTGGATCTGATGCATTCTCAAGAGTGCAGTTTCTGTTTAGCTTTTAAAACTGGCTGCCCTTCAATTCACTCAAGGTGCAGATGCAAGTTGCTGATGAAGTATTCCACACACATGCTACATTGGAGAAATATTTTAATAAAAATTAAAACTCTTGCAGGATTTCGAATAAAAACTATCCTATTTATCCCTTCTATGTTTTGGTACTGCGAAATTGAGAGAGGTAAGTAAGTTGTGAGGTTATTTTTACTTGCTTGCATGTGAGGTTAGCAGAGCAAAAATATTTTTGAAATTGCAGATACATGGTCACTTTATTTCGTTGCAAACATTTATAAGCTCGTAATCTTATTTAAAGTCTCCATACTTAATGCGTTTGGAAAACCTTCTTTCTCTCAATTTTACAATGGAACAAAATTTTACTTGTATGTGTACATTAATTCCATCTCTAAATGATGTAGGTTTACGCACCGAGATCAGGTACATTGTAGAGAGAAAAACACACGAGTACCTGCTTATTTTGAAGTTTTAATGAGTATATTAAAAAAAAAAAAAAAAAACGATAAAAATATAATTGAAAAAGTATATTATTCACGTATTTTTGAGGATGAGGGGAGGGGGTGTTTTTGTCCGATGGTCGTTTATCTTTAAAGAAATTTCCGTTGGACCTGTGCGTTCTTGCTCTGCCAATTCTCGAAAAATGAAATATTTTAAGTCGTCTTTTATGTGCTAACTTCATTATATTTGGCTGCATTCGTATTTTTATTAGTTTTGAAACATTCATGTCACGGAAAATAATCATAAACCAGGACAAAAACGTTTTGACTAAATGTTCTAGGTTGGTTGTAAAACATTTTCTTATTTTATTTCACATCGGAAACATCTGTTAAGTTGTAAGCTTTGTAATGAATGCGACAGTCACTTGTTCGCTGAAGTGTTTGTTTAAGAAATTAGTATTGTAAATTTGTTTATGGTCTTGTTAAATGAAATTTTAAGTGAAATCATTTGGGAAAACAGAGGCTACAGGAATTTTCAACACAACTTGATGACCGACGTTGTGACTAGTGTGGGAGTGTGTGCTCGTGTAAATATCAATTTTTCTTACTCCTCGTGCCGGTCAACAGGAAAACAGCGAGTGTGTTATCTCATCGCGGGCGTGTGATTGCGTGTGGTAAATTGTGCTAGGTTAATTACCGCAAAACTCCACTGTGTGCAAATATGTAGTGTGTCGCTGTATGCAAATATTTGGTATGTCTTTTTTTTTTTTTTTTTTTTTTCAGGCAATACACACTTTGAATTTTACACAATTTCGATGCTGCAACCTAAGTGTATACATGCGAATAGGATTGCTTAAATGAAAAAGTAAAGTAGGAGGTAAGTGCAAATGTTTCCAGGAGGTTATGCACACACAATCTATTTTATGAATTAATAGTTATTATCTAAGAAAATGATAGAAGATTATAAATAATGTGTGCAGAATAATACAGAATTTGCATGTTACACAAAAAAAAATATATATATATATTCCAAATATTGTTAGCAAAATGCACCTAGATTAGTGAGCTGGATTTTTTTTTTTTTTTTGTATTTTTGTTCTGTTGATCCCACGTGGAGTCAAGGCTCCGGGATATAGAACATGTATGTGCAGACAATTAATATTTACATGATGCAAGTTACCAAGAAAAAAAATTTCAAAAAAAAAAAATACATAACATGTTACACAATTTAACTTTATGCAAAACATGAAGCAGCTGTTATCACAAGTCCATTCAACAAATTAACAGTTCAATTTCTCTATTATCAATCAAATTAAAGAATAGCTTCAGAGGGTAGGTAGGATATTCTAGAAGAATTTTTTTTACTGTTTTTTTTTTTAATACTGGTAAATTGTTTTAGTTATTTTCTGTGATATTAAGTTGTAAAGTTTTACTCCCAAGTAATTTAGTCCATTTTCAAATCGCCTAGTGTTATGTTCAACTATCCTCAATTTACTAGCATTTCTGGTGTTATACCTATGTGCGAATATCTAAAAAAAAAAAAAAAAAAAAAAAATAATAATTTTTTTTTTCTTCTTTTTCTTAAGAATGAATAAAAAGTTTCTAGAACGTATTCATTTATGGCAGTCAGGACTTTAAGTTTTTTGAATTTTGGTCTGCAGTTAGATGATTTTTTATCTTTTGTTATTATTCTAATAGCTCCTTTTTTTTTTTTTTCCCCCAATGTTATATGGCAGAAAGAGTAGAGCTATGGCTACTGTGACATCATGCATTGATGGGAAGGTTATTGTTGGATAACAAAAATTTAGATGATATAATTTTTATTTTTTTCCATACACAACACATTGCAGGTACAATTTTACAGGTTACAGCTGTACCACCTCTAGTATTGCTGCCGACCATCCAACAAATGAGCACACTAAACAGGCATTGATGACATTGTTATCAACGTCTTTTTGAATCTCTCATTATTATACATAACTGCCCACTGAAACAGAGAAACTTCAAAATAGGTGTGTGTGTGTGTGTTTATATATATATATATATATATATATATATATATATATATATATATATATATATATATATATATATATATATATATACATATATACATACATACATACATACATACATACATACATACATACATACATACATACATACATACATACATACATATACACTTATCTATTTATTTTTTCACTTTGAATTTTGTATGAGGTATACACATGCAAAGATTCACAGCTGCTGCTGGGTGGGTGAGTGAGTGAGTGATTGATTGATTGATTGATTGATTGATTGATTGATTGATAGAGAGTGAGTGTGTGTGTGTGTGTGTGTTAGGGGGGGGGGGGGGGGGAAATGTGGTGATTGTGGGGGAAAAAAAAATTTAAAATTGAAATTTTTAAAAAAAAATTTTTTTCTGTAGGGTGCAAAATAGTAGTGCCAACGGCACGTGGTGTTCCCAAGCGGTCACCCATCTAAGTACTAACCACGCTCGACGATGCTTAACTTCGGTGATCGGACAAATTCAAATTCAAAAGCTTTTTATTGCGATGTTTGCATACATTGATATTTACATAGGTATACATAGTGGAACGCCAGCACATTGTGCTCTTTTTCCATAGTTTATAGACATTATACAACACTTCTTATATACATTTACATTTATTTAATAATTGTTTTTAGGAGGAAAAGTTTAAAAAAACCTCCGTAATGTTCTGGAGCCTGTGGGCTCAATGTTTTCTGATGATCATACACGTTGAAATATATTTACAGAGAAATTATTATTGATATTTACATACACATAGTTACATATTTTTCACTGAACAGTTTGGGAGTAGGTTTAGTTATGCTTGCAGCTTATATATTACACTATTGTACACTATATTACATAAGTTGCACTTTTGAATCTATGTCGCTTTGGTTGGCGTTCATTTGCAGTCTCGATGCACGGCACTTTGGTGGATGTCCGTAGCACTGTACACTTTTGTGGCTGGTTGGAGGATTTTCTTCTTCTGCCCAGTCAGGGTGGCCTGCCTGGGTGGTAGTCTGTAATTAGTTTATGTGGGTGTGGTCGTGTGATGTTGTGTTGTCCAATGTTCTGTATGAGTGTAGACGGGTGTTGTGATGCTTTTGTGAAAAATTTGTCTGTGTATTTAATGACTAGTTGGCGTGGTGATAGTGTGCCTGCAAGGTCGTGTAATTGTGTGTTAGTTACATGTCTGTATTTCCCGAGTGTTGCTCTGAGTAGCTTATTGAAACATGTTTTTATTTGGTGGAATCGGATGTCGGGGACATGGGCAAATATTACAGAGGAATACAGTAAAATAGGGACAATGTACGCCTTGAAGAGGCGCACTCTGTCCTGGTCAGGCAAGGGGCTGTGGGGGCGGAGGAGGGAGGAGATCGAGTTAAAAGCGCGATAGGCCCGGGCAGTGGCAGACGAAAAGTGCGGGGAGAAGCGCAATGTGCGATCCAGTGTGACACCGAGGTATTTCACTGAATCGCTCCATTTTATCACTGCGCCCCCCACAAACAGTGTGGGTGGCAGGCGGGGGCGTCGCCTGGTGAAGAAAATGGCTTCGGTTTTGGCGGGGTTAGGGAGAATGCCCCAGGACATAAAGTAATGATTAACTATGTTGATGGCCGCGGTCAGCCTGGCTTTAATAAGGACGGGGTCATGGTGTCTAACCATCAGCGCGGTGTCATCCGCGTACATGACAATCGTGCATTCGGGGGGCTTGGGAATGTCATGAGAATATAGGGAAAATAATAGGGGAGAGAGCGTGGACCCTTGAGGGACTCCTGCAGTGATCTCTCTAGAGGATGAAGTGGACCCTTCCACCCGTACGCAGAACGTGCGGGCTTCCAGGAAAGAGTGAAGGATGCAGCGAAGAGCAGGGTTTAATCCCAGAAAGGCCAGCTTGAGGATTAGGGCGTGATGGTGGACAGTATCGAATGCACGACTCAGGTCTAGCAACACCATGCCGGTATGGGTCCTTTGTGTGAAACTGAGGGTGATTTGGTCGGTGACGTGAGCTAATGCGTGTTGTGTTGATAAGTGACGTCGGAAGCCAAACTGGAATTCAGGCAGCGGTTGTAGCCGGGCTACTTCCGCTTCCAGCCTGGCCAGAACTATGCGCTCCGCTACCTTTGATATCACTGAGAGCAGGGCGATGGGACGGTACGATGCCGGCCGATTGGATGCACCTTTTCCCTTGAATATGGGTACTACCGTGGCCTCACGCCATGGACGTGGGAAGTGACCTGAAATGAGAATGCTGTTGATTATGTTGGTGAGGTAGATGAGTGCTTTGCGTGAGATGGATTTGAGGAGGCGTGGGGTGACTTCATCCGGGCCTGGAGCGGCGTTATGACGCACGCGGTCTATCTCCTTCCTCACTTGCCTGGGCGTAGCTGTCTTGAGGGAGCCTGGCGTTGGGGGCGGAGGGGGTTGATAGTGTGTGGGGAGCTTGGAGATGTGAGGTGGTATGGGTGCTGGTGCGAATGAGTTCACAAAGTGGTTTGCCATGCACTCCGCCCTGTCAGTCGCCGACTCCGCCATGCCACCGTCCACCTCTAGGGGCGGGATCGATGACCTGGCGGCGCGGAGACTGCGCGCGAAGCGCCAGACCGAACCATTTGCGAGTGACAGCGCGTCGAGCTTTTTGACTTCGCCCGCCGACCTCCATTCAGCAACGGCCACTCTGCACCGTCGGAACAGAGCATTGTAGTCGTCCCTGTCTGGCTGTAGGCGGGTACGCTGCCATCGGCTCCGAGCCCTGTTGCGGTACGAGATGAGTGTCTTGATGTGGGCTGGGAGTGGTATTCCAAGTGGGTGCGGTTTTACTTTGGGGATATGGAGGGCGGCTGAGGTGATAATGGTGTCAGCAAAGTGAAGAACATGTTGGTCAAGTTCCTCCTTTGTGCGGGCTTTATGTTGCAGATCTAGCTGCTGGTCCATAGCTGTTCGATACATTTTCCAGTCAGCTTGTTTGAAATCGTAGATGGTGTTTGTGGAAGTAGGGGTGACTGTGGTGTCAATTGTCCCTATGACAGGGTAGTGGTCTGATGTCAGGTCGGTGCAGACTTTGAGGGGATTGACTCTGGGTAGGCATGTGCCTATCACCAGGTCCAGTACACTGGGGCTGCCAGTATGGGAGTGTGGGTGGTACGTGAACGTGTCAGGGGCATGTAGTACTAAGGTGGTTTCCTTCAGGTATTTGCGGAGGGCGATACCTTTATAATTGTTGCGGAGACAGCCCCAGGAGTTGTGCCTGGCATTGAAGTCACCCGCCAGTATGATGCGTGAGTCGAGCCGGCGAAGGCTGGTGAGGTCCTCTGCCGGGAATGGAGTGGTTGGTGGGATGTAAGTGGCCACGGCAGTAAAGGGCGTGGGGTTCGTATGCAGCCGAACTGCTACCGCTTCCATGTGCTGCAATTGAGGCGTTTGGCGCCTATGGTGCGACAAAGCTTGGCGCACAAGAAGAGCCACGCCCCCCTGTTTGCCACCCAACCGGTCGGCCCGATGCGTCACATATCCCGGCACCGTGAACGGAACGCCAGCCCTGAGCCAGGTTTCCGCCAAGAACACCAGGTCTGGTTTGTGGAGTGAAATGAAATGATTGAACTCGGCTGCCTTGTTGGCGATGCTGTTGCTATTCCAGATAATGATTTTAAGGGAGGGCATTGGCAATTGCACTAAGGACGGAGAAAATCACTGTGCACTTCTCGTCTTGGTTCTGCGATGATTTAAATTTCCGGATGGCATCTAGTAAAAAGGGAACCCATTTCAGCAAGTTGAGGTCTTTAATTAACTTAATCAATTCGGCAAATTCGTTTAGGACATTGGGTTCAGCATTAGCTTGTTGATTTTTAGGGGGTGGATGATTGTAACTGGCATGACGAGGCATTGAGTTAGAAGGAACGCGAGTGACGCGAGCTGGGAGTTGAGTGGCTTGTGGCAGTGGTGTGTCGTGGGTTGGTGTGGTTATTGCTTGTGTTTTGAATGTTTTCAGTTGGCTTGCGAATGTGTTTCTTGGGGGAGGAAGTGGGGGGAAGCTGGTGGTGGTGGGCAGTTTTTGTTGTGGCTGTGCTGTGCGGTTTACCTTAGCATTCAGCATGGACAGCCTGACTGGGCAGTCCTTGGAGGCGGCGATGTGCATGTTGGCCGGGAGGTCATGGTCCGCGCAGTTGGCGCAGTGTGGTGGGGCATCTGAAACGTTGGGGCACTCCGTGGAAGGGTGGGCGCCCGGGCACCGCACGCATCTGGGCTTCATCCAGCAGAGGTGGATGGAGTGGTCCCAGCGTTGACATTGCACGCAGCGTTGAATTTCCTGGCGTCCTCGGTAGGCCTCGAACCTGACCTCCATGTGGTCCAGGTAGTGGCGGCCGAGGATGGGGGATAGCTGGGCAGTTCCATTGAGCGAAATGAGGAACAGCGGCACTGGGATGTCCTCCCCAGTTGGAGTACGCCGGTCCATCCGTTTCACTGATGCAACATCAAGACCGAGGGAGCGTACTTGGGCAGCAAGCTCGTCCTGGTCGTAGTCGACATCCAGTCCTCGGATGACAAATCGAGAGTTCCTTTGGTCTGGGCGCGGGTGTGTGAAACATTCAAAGTTCTTTTCTTTAAGGAATTTTATTAGGTTTTCCTGGTCTGGGATGGTGGCAGTCTTTATCTTTACATTGTGCTTTGTCACAATGATGGCGTAGTCATTTTTCATTAACTGTTTGAGAGCCGGCTTGTATTGGTGGAACGCCTGGTTCATGCCAGTTTTCACCGTCACAGGTGGCATCGGGAACTTGTTGGGGGCAAATTTTTCTGGTATCGCTGGGCCAGCTTTGCCCGGCGGAGGTTTATGTGCCTTGGTGGTACTGTGCGAGGTGGGCGTGGGTGTAACTGTGTTGGGGGGGTTGACAGGTGCATCAGGTTGAGCTGTCGCTGTCTGGAAGTCGTCCTCTTCCTCGCTCAGTGTGTGGTAACGATTTGTTTTTGTTGCTCGGTCCTTGCTTGGGCTGTTGTCCATTTGGGCGAAGCACCTTTTATTGATTCCCCCTCTGCTGACTTCCTGCCACTCCATGTTGGGGATACCCTGTGCTGGTGGCGGTGTTCGAACCCCCGGGGGACTCTGGCGGTCAGCAGCGGGGCTGGTTGGTGATCGAGACATGTGCTCTTCCTGGTAGCACACGAAATATTTGTGAAAATCATCCTCGCAAATAATGTCTGGGATTTCTTGGTCTTTATGAAAAAATCTGGGTTGATAGGTTTTTCTATCAGCAATAATAAATGGGTGTTGAGACAGATCGTCCTGTTCAATGGGCCTCAAATGGATGCGACACATTATATTCTTGTCGTCTTGGACACCGACTTGAAATAAGTTGCCGAAATGTCCGAAAACAGAATCGTTGTCAACAGTTACCCCCATTGCTGGGCAGTACAGTTCGTACATGGTTTGGTTAGAGTTATCCATATCATTTAAATTATTTGTATTTATATTAATACAAGTCGCCATGTTGCTTTCAGAAGAGGTATGGGGTGCTCCAATTAATTTATCAGTAATAGAAGTCGATATGGGAACACACCCGCCCGAAAGATTGCTTCTATGAGAGTCATGCTCTATGGTTGAACTAGATTGTTTGTTTACATACATTAACGAATATTTTAAACACTGTTTATAATGTTTTTCGGCAAAGCCGCGTCTTACCTTCAATTGTGCGCATGCACAGGTGTTTGAGGAACACGAATCACACCCGAAAATAGCACTCGCGGCACTTTATATACGAAAAATTGCGGAAATCGCGGCACCGATTTTCGCGCGCACTACAACCAGATCGGACGAGAACCGGTGTGTTCATCGTGATATGGCCGTTGGCAATGATATAGATGTTTTTTTTTTGCAGTTTGTATTTGCCACTCGAAATAGCTATACCAGGTGTGATTGTTACAAACAACAGGAGAAATCGTGTAATGAACACTCTTTTACTTCCCCCCCCCCCCCCCCCTCCCCCCACACAACACCCACCACCCTCACCATCCCAACCACCAAAGCCCTCTTCAAAATACACTCTCACACACACACACAAACCCACACTCTATAACTGATGAACATTACCATAACTTCTTAAAGCCATTAGATAATATTTAACTCAAGAAAGGTATTGTGATATGTTTAAAGAAAGAAAGGTGAAACCTTTAACTTTACCAGCAGGTATTAGTATCACTGAGGTATCTTCTAGGTTGTAGCAGCAATAGTAGTAATAATAATAAAATTAAATAAGGTAATAAAAAAGAAAAGTTATACATGTGATCAAATCATGAATGTATAAAACTGGAATGAATTTAAATTTTTTTTATTTTTCTTCATAGGCTGTTTTGAAATTGATGAGTAAGTGCCTCTTCTTTTAAATTTTTTAATGCTGAACACTGTTACATAAGAGATGAATGTTTAGAAAATTTAAAAAAAAAAAAAAGCTAGCCCAGCCCCCTCCCCCCCTCACACAAAATCCAAACAAAAAAAAAAACACCCTCCTTCAAAACATCACATAATCATCCAGCCAGCA
This sequence comes from Bacillus rossius redtenbacheri, assembly GCF_032445375.1. NCBI lineage: Eukaryota > Metazoa > Arthropoda > Insecta > Phasmatodea > Bacillidae > Bacillus > Bacillus rossius. The sequence goes on from NW_026962321.1 coordinate 44,711, forward strand.
GTGCAGACGAGAAATTTGCACTCGGGGCCGCCATTTTGACGATAAATTCTTGCATGGCACACCAAAGGTAGGAAAGAATTTAAAAAAATAAAAATAATGGGCGAGCACCCTCGCGTCTGCCTGTAGAAAATGAAGTTAAAAGTAACATAACCTAAAGACAGGCACACACTAGGGTGCTCCCAGGCGGTTGAGAAATTTTTTCCCGCCAAAAGACTTATATATATTATTTATTTTACTGTTTTTGGCAGGGGGCTATGTCGGTCTGTGTGCAAAGTAGTTCCTACTCCCGC
>NW_026962321.1:50000-67500 GCF_032445375.1 Bacillus rossius redtenbacheri
ATCTGTTATTGCGGATAGAGCATTAAGTGACAGATTTTTAAGAAGTTGATAAGTAATTTTATCCTCACCCGGGGCTTTATTTAGTTTTACGTGTTTGATAATGCTGATTACTTCCGGGAGAGTGACTGGATCGGGAATGGAAGTGGGAGGGGAGTGATTGAAATTATTTATATTTTCTAAGAGCTCCTGCGTAAAAATCGGGTCTCCGATGTCGTTATTCGGTGTAAATTGCTGTTCGTAGCAATCGGCAATTGCGTTAGCTTTATCAGATGGTTCGTAGAGAAGTGTACCTGTCGGGGATTGAACCGGGTTAGAGTTTGTATTTTTAGTCGTGTTTCTTAATACTTTAGCTATTTTCCAGAATTTATTCATGCTATCAGAGAGATCAGCTACAAAGTGTTCCCAGTTATGTATTTTTAATTTGAGAAGTTCGTGCCTAAGTTGATTTTTAAGTGCGTAATATTTATTTTTATTTTCAAGTGTGCGGAATTTTTGGTATTTATGGCGTGCTTGTCTTTTATTTATTAGGAGGAGGTCGGCATCCGGAAATGCATGTTTTAAGAATTCGCGCCTATTTAAAAACGTGGTGTGCTTTTTGACTATGTTTAAAAATGTATTTTGAATTATTTCGGCCGCGGGGTCTATTTGTTCTTTAGAAGTTATTATTATATTATTATTTTCAAATATTTCCTCTAATTCAATTTTAAATGTCTCCCAGTTGATGACCGGGGTTCGACAAAGTACTGGGTTTGGGTGTGTTAGAACATGTGTTTCAATAACACAGTGTACAGGCAAATGGTCAGAATCAAGTTCTGGCAGAACTTTTAGTTGAATATTTATATTAGGAATATTAGTGAGAATTATATCTAAAACGTCTGGCTGATGGCTGATATTAGCATGGTAATGCGTGGGAGTGATCGGCGCATGGATTAAATATTTATTTTGTAGTGAGTGTTCGCTTAACACTGCCCCTTTGCGATTGTTATATCTACTGTTCCACTGTTTATGTTTTGCATTTAGATCACCAGCTATAATGAATGGGTGCGGTTGGTTTATTATTTCGTTGAGGTCTGTATTTAGCAGAGGTTTATTTGGCGAGCAGTAGGCTGCGACTAAAGTTATGTGGCCGGTATTTGTGCGAATATTTATAGACGTATTTTCTATGTGGCTGGTTTCTGAAGGTTTATTTATGTGGTGTTGAAGTCGGTTATGGACTAAAATTAGAGTTCCTCCTCCGGCAGTTACTCTGTCTGTGCGGTAGGTTATGTAATTTTTAATAGTGCAACGTTTTGTAGGTTTTAAAAATGTTTCGTTAATTAAGGCCACTTCCACTCCGTACTCCTCCAGAACTCTCTCAAGTTCGTAGAGTTGTGTGGTTATCCCATTAGCATTCCAGTACAGGATGGAAAGGGTACCTGGGTTCGGGGCAGGAGGATGTGTACCCATTAAACGGCCCCGGAGAAGGTTGTCAGGGCCTGCACCAGCAGGAGGGTCTTCATTGAGGGATCGGTGGCTGTGTTGGCAAGGAGCATGTAGGGCTTCATGTGTGCCATGAATGCGGCGAAGTTGGCATCGCGCAGGAAATTCATCAGGTCCCGGAGGTCGGACATGGCGGATTGGATGCCAGCACAGTCGCCGAGGGAGCTTGGAGTTGCGGTAGGAGCTTGGGAGAGGGGGGGTGGGTGTTGGGAGGGGGTGGGGGGAGGAGGGGGGGTGGGAGCTGGTGTGTGTTGCGGTACGATGATGCGTTGTGCGTTGTTGTTCGCCGCCTGTGCGAACGAGAAAGTTGGCACCACTGGCCTCGTGGGTGCGGGGGGTGGTAGCAGTGGGTAGTGAGCTGGTGTTGGCTGTGTCGCAAGAGGCTGCGCGAGTTCTGCGCGCGAAGACGCCTGATCCTGACGGAATTGCACATACTTCAGGTATTCGGGGCAAAGTTTGGAGTTCCCCTCGTGCACGCCATTTCCCTTGCAGTTTGCACAGTTGGGATTTTTGTTGAGGTTGGGACAGGCGGCGTATGTGTGGGGCCCGGCGCAGTGCTTGCATTTGGTGGCGAGTCGGCAGAAGTTGCGAGTGTGCAAAAACTTCCAACAGTTCTGACACTGCGCAACGTCCCCGACACGTTTGCGGTATTGTGTCACTTCAACACGGGTCATGTTGATAGTTGTGAGTGACGTGAGGCGAGGGAGGGTGTCATTCTTAGCGGCCGTGACGCTAAAGAGCGGTAGTGGCTCCTCCCAGGTGTTGGTGGGATCGGCAGGGTCCGCGCATTTTTTGTGGAATTGGTAGACGTCCAAGATGGTGTACCCACGTGCCTCCAAGTCTTCTCGGATTGATTCCGTTGGCGTGGCGCGCGGCATGCGGACAACAACTTTCTGAGGCAACTCAGAGGCTGTACAGAAAGTGTAGTACGGGACTGGCACTGAATCAAGGTATTTTTTGAGAGATTGGTATGCCTGCAAGTGTTCGCACGCGATCTGCAGGCCCTCGCGCACGAGAGAAATCTGCGCGGCCCCTGGGGCGAGAGATCGCATGCGAGCCACCAGCTGGCTGTAGAGAGACTGGTCTGGAACGACCAGCCTGAGCGCGTGTTTGCGCGGTCCTGAGGCACGCGGGGTGCGGGTGGAGGGGGCGGCTGCGCCCTGATTGGCCGGAGCTGGAGCGGGTGGAGAGGGGGCGCTGGAGGGCCCTGCCGTGGGTCGGGACGCGTCTGCCTCCGCGAGCGTGGCGAAGCGATTTGTAACCGCGATTTCAGGTGGCCTGACTGCTGGCGCTGTTGTTCGCTGCCGTTTCCGCTGCATGGTCCATTCAGCTTGTCGCTCCTGTTCCTCCTCTCGCTGCTCTGCTGCATTCTTTTCTTTTTCCTGGAAGTGCAGCCAGGCCCTGAATTTCGCCATGTCGCTCGCGGGGACCATGAGCGGCGCGGAGTCGGTAGGAGGGACAGAGGTGGTCGTGTCCATGTTCGTGGGTTCCTGGGGGGGTGCGGTGTCTGATATGGTGTGGTCAGGTACCTGTACCTGAAAAGTACCTCCCTCGTAGGAAATTAGGGCTGCGCCAGGCGGAAGGTTGTCCGGAATTGACAGGGACGGGATGTCCTGTTCCTGCATGCCACTGGCCCCTTCCCCAGCCGGCCCCAGGGCGCGGGTGTAGGAGGGGGGGGAGGTTGCTGGAATGCCTGTCTGTTGCTTTAAGAGCGTGTGGTCTGTCAAAAACGTATCCCTAATCGCTGTGAGGGGGCTCGCCGCTGACCCGAGCGGGCTAGGCTCGAGATGACCTGTCGAGTTGTTAAAAATTAACTCGCAGGTCGGCTGCCACCCTCGTGTCCACGAGCTATCGAAGCGGTGCGAAGCGAAGAAGGAGGCAGGGCCGCACTCCGACGATCCGAACAGCTCCGAGGTCGCGATGAATCTGCTGCTCGGCCGCCTCTGTCGTTAGTTTCTATGGATCGACTTCTGTGCTGTGATTGGCTGTTCTCGCCAGCCAATGGAGATGCCGGGCCAATCGCAGTGCACCACAGCTTTAACAAAACTGTTGAAATTTTTACAGCACGCGCAGACGGACCACGATGGCGCGCACGAAGCAGACGGCTCGTAAATCTACTGGAGGCAAAGCGCCGCGCAAGCAGCTGGCCACCAAGGCGGCTCGCAAGAGCGCGCCGGCCACGGGGGGAGTGAAGAAGCCACATCGCTACCGCCCTGGCACTGTCGCGCTGCGAGAAATCAGGCGCTACCAGAAAAGTACCGAGCTGCTTATCCGCAAGCTGCCCTTCCAGCGCCTGGTGCGAGAGATCGCCCAGGACTTCAAGACAGACTTGCGCTTCCAGAGCTCGGCCGTCATGGCGCTGCAGGAGGCCAGCGAGGCTTACCTGGTGGGGCTCTTCGAGGACACCAATTTGTGCGCCATCCACGCCAAGAGGGTCACCATCATGCCCAAGGACATCCAGCTTGCCCGGCGTATCCGTGGCGAGCGTGCTTGAGTTCCTTGCCATTTTTTTTGCAAGGGGGAAAAAAAAAACAGCCCTTATTAGGGCTAAAAATAACTGTCAAATTTGAAAGGAAAACAGTTGTCTGGCTTTTTGTACCTATTAGCTGTCGTTGACCTTTACCCAGCCAATAATATATTACATTAATAAGAATTTGGAAAAACACAGTTATAGTGTCTGTGTTTTGAGGTGGTTGTTTATATTGTACACAAAAGATTTGCACACAATGCAATGTATTCTGCATAGGAAATAAAAACTCTTCAAACAGTGCCTGTCTGCAGTAGCAGCACCATCAGCAGCAGCAGCAGCAGCAGCAGCAGCAGCAGCAGCAGCAGCAGCAGCAGCAGCAGCAGCAGCAGCAGCATAAAGTTCACCATTAATACCCTGAGACCTAATCCTTACAAAAAAAATATGTGTGTGTGTGTGTGTATATATGTGTATATATATATATATATGCTGAAATAAGAGTGAGATGTTTGTAAGACGTTTTCCTGCTTAAAAACTTTAAATAATTTTGCACCTAAACTATACACACAATGTAATTGATAAATTTCTTTATTTATTTATTTATTTCCCCCGCTTCAAATACCATAAGAAATTTTTTAACCAGAATTTTACCTAACGGCAGAGGTGTGGCTATAGGAGGCAATGATTGCAACAACTGATACCTTCATGACTAGTATTGTTGGCCCTTAGAAGGGCCGATAAGGTGGTACAGTGCCACAGAAAGTGCCAGCGGTCCTGCTGGCATCTTCATTTCCGCTTTGGGGCTGCTTTCTTGGGCGACTTGCTCTTTGGGGCAACCTTCTTTGGCTTTGGAGCACGGGGTTTCTTCGTGGGAGGTTTGGACACCTTTTTTGCCTTTGAAGGTGCCTTCTTGGGCTTGGGGGTTGCAGCTGCTGCCTTTTTTTTCTTTTCTGCTGTAGGCGGAGTCTTCTTGACTGGTTTCTTGCCCACCGCTGCCTTCTTGGCTACGGATCGCTTCTTTTCCTTAGGGGCAGCTGCACCACGCTTGCCGCTTGGAGCCTTGGGCTGGTCCGGAGCACCGGTGGTCCCTGAAGCCAGCTTGAAGGAGCCAGACGCACCCTTGCCTTTGGTTTGGACAAGCTCGCCGCTAGCCACTGCTGCCTTCAAGTATTTCTTGATGAAAGGTGCCAGCTTTTCCGCATCTACTTTGTAGGTAGAGGCGACGTATTTCTTGATGGCTTGCAGTGATGAGCCGCCCCTTTCCTTGAGGCTCTTGATCGCAGAGGCCACCATTTCAGATGTGCGCGGGTGCGCGGGCTTGGCTCGTGGCTTCTTCGACGCAGCCTTGCCTTTCTTCGGGGAAGCTGCCTGTGATGGGGCAACAGCTGGTGCTGCAGTCGCTGCTGCGGTATCTGCCATGACGAGACTGATCCTACAGAATGCAAGAGCAAAGTGAAAATAAAATTTTTCTCTCTTTTTTTTTTTTTTTTTTCCTAACCTAAGTTTAAAACTAAGTGTATTGGGAGGGGTCCGGGTTAGGGAGAGACTCTAAGTGCGTCTCAGGCCGAAGCCTATACGCTCTAATCATGCAGGGGGTACCATGCAGAGAAGGGAACATGCATATGTGCTAAGGAGGGGGATTGGCCAGCCATGGCAGCAATTGGCGCCATGACTAACTCCCCTCACTTGACTATTCTAGACTATACTAGATAAGTTGGGCCCAGGTAAAACCTGCATAGACACAGGGAAAACCCTGGGCACTTACATGCGGGATGCAAAAATTCATGCATTAATTTCATGCTGGTTGGTTACGGGAGTAGAAGGATGGCTCAGGAAGAAGAGTTGGAAGAGTAGAAAATGTCTACTAAGCAAGGGCGGGCACTTGGGCATTTCTGTCCGCATTTTAGTTTGGTAGGACTGGTTTTTAGGGGGCGACTTTAGTCGTTTCCCGCCAGGCTGCCAGCCAGCCAGGTTAGCTGAAAAAGAAGTACATATTGCAGCTGTATATATATGACCGCAGCTCCCAGGTTGCCCCAGCTGCCACGGTCATGCATGCCCGACACATTGTGCTGCCAGCCTGGGCATGTCAATCATCGGCTAGGCCAATGTTGCATATTTGCACCGCAGGACGTGGTCAGGCACATGGTCAGACACCTATTATGTTCACTTAATATATTTTAATCTAAGGGACAGTCAGGACATATGTGTGTAGTTCATTAGGGCCCCGATGGGCCAAAAACGCGACTGGTTTCATTAGAACCCCGCTGGGTCAAAAACGCGACTGGTTCAGCGATCGGCGCAACGAGTGTAGTGGGGGTGTGGGGGCCTTAATTCCGACACATGTTGCTGCCAGCCTGGGCATGTCAATTATTGGCTAGTCCAATGTTGCATATTTGCACCGCAGGACGTGGTCAGGCACACGGTCGGAATCCTATTAATTAATACTTAATATTATACTTAAATTAGAATGCAATATAATATAATATACCACCCTACTGCACCCACCATTGCTGCAGCATTCCACTCGTTGGCAAGGTCAGCTTCAACGGTGTTTATTTGCACTGACAGCTGGCGGCACAGCAGAGTAGCATCTAATTTACTATTATTTAAATTACTCAGCCCTCCGAGTATTTAAATAAATTTAATCTAAGTTTCGAGCTGCCTTGTGTGGGTTTAAATAATTAAATTATTTAAATAAGCTATGAGTTGAAGTGAAACCTTGCAGGTTAAATGCCTATGCGAAAGCAGTAGTCAGTAATTCAAAATCTCATGTCTTTCAGAAACACAACCAGCACTGGGGGTGAAACCAACCAGGCCGGCCATGACCATCAGTCATAGAGAGTCAGCCCTAACATGTCAGGCAGTGAACTCCTGGGAGTCGAACCACCACCCGCATGCTTCGGACCATTTTGAATTAGCATTCAAACAGGTTGGTCGTGCATGTAATTGTGTGTTGGCTGGAGGGCGCCGTGTAAGCCTAGTGGGAAGGCTCTACTCATAACATGTTCTATGAGCTGTTTGGGTGACGCGAGCTCCGCGCGCGAGTGTGCGCGCACGGAGCCGGGGAGGTACTGCGCCGGCTACTAGTTTTGTTTGGAGGGGGTCGTGCGCTGGTTGGCTGTCAGGCTCGGCCAATCAGGGGGCGCCTCGCCCGCAGCTACGGCGGGCGGTGCGCCAGGATTGATTTCGGAAGCTTATACTTCTGTGTATTATTTGGATCATAGTTTCCAAGGGAGGAAATATGTGGATTTAAATTATTTACGCATTTATCGTAAAAATTTTGGGTTGTGCGGATATAAAAATCTTGCAAAGTTTCAGTGTTAGTTTCACTGTGCAAGTTCTCTACTGGACAGTATATCGGGGCGTCTGCAGCGATTCGAATGCATCTATTCTGAACTCGCTGCAGTTTTATTAGATGGCAGTATGCTGCAGTAGCCCAGACTGGGGCTGCATACGTGATTATCGGGCGTATGAGAGCTTTGTAGAGCAGTAATCCATTTTTGACTGTGCTGCCACATCGCCTGCTCATTACAGGATATAATGCGCGCATTCTAACCTGAGCTTGGGTTTGTTTAATGTCAATGTGCTGTCTCCACAGGAGTTTCCTATCCATGTGGACACCTAGGTATTTAACTACGTCCTTGTGAGGGATTGGCTCATCAAATAGGCGTAGTTGCGGCCTGTTGTCGGCTGGCGGGAGGTTTTTGCGTGTAAACACAATCGCCTCAGACTTGGTCGTGTTTACTTTTATGCGCCAGGCTGTACACCACTGTTCAACTTCAGTGAGCGCAGTCTGGAGCCTGGTAGTGGCCAGCTGTAGGTTATGAGATCTGCTATACAGTACAGTGTCGTCTGCATAGCAGCCTAGCTTGACTAGTCTATGTGCGGGGCGAGGCATGTCGCGTACATATATATTAAATAGTACTGGGCCTAGGATGCTGCCCTGCGGCACTCCGGCTTTAATTAATTTTAGGTCAGACGTTGCCCCTTCAGATGACACTCTAAAGGTTCTGCCTGCTAGGTAGGATGCAATGAGTTTAGTGTAGCAATCCGGGAAGTTTGCTTCATACATTTTATATATTAGCCCTGCATGAAAAACTCTATCAAAGGCCTTTTCTACATCGAGAAACGTAGCAACTACGTAGTCTTGGACGTTGAATGCGCTGGTTATCTCTTCGGTAAGACGGACCAGTTGATGGGTAGTCGAATGAGCACTGCGAAAGCCAAATTGCTCATTTGGCAGCAAGTTATGTTCGTGTATGTGTACTTTAAGTCTGTGTAAAATTATGCGCTCCGCAACTTTAGACACAGTACTCAATAGGCTTATTGGCCTGTAATTTTGGGGCAGTGTTTTGTCCTTGCCCGGCTTGTGGAAGACTATTACTTTTGCTTCCTTCCACTGGGAGGGAAAAATATTCAGTCTGAGCATTGCATTAATGCATTCAGCCAGATATTCAAAGGCTTCGTCTGGAAGCTGTTTGAGAACAACTGCTTGTATGCCGTCGTTCCCAGGGGCTTTTCGCGGCTTCATATTCTTGATAGCACGCTTAATTTCTTGGGCCTGGGTGGGGAGAGGCTCAGAGATAGTGGGCTGGTGCAGTTTAGCGCGGAGTTCGCGGTAAATTTGTGCAGTGAATGGCCTGTCACAAGGCTGCAAATTGGGCTGGAATGCTGTTTCTAAGGTGCTTGCGAAAGCTTGCGCCTTGTCCTGGGGAAGAAATGCGAGTCCATTATTTGTTTGGAGGGGTGGAATTTTATCAAATTTATTCAAAATTCGCTTAGTCATTGCCCAGGTACTCCCGTCCTGTACATTGAGCTTCGCGATTTTGGCTTCCCACTGGCTGCTACGCCACAACGAGAGTTCATCTGATATAGCAGTTTGAAGCTCGTTGATTCTGCGTTTAATAATGTGCGTGCGTCGCCGTGTGTATTCGCGGCGCAGTCTGTTCTTTTGCGATATCATATCGCAGATGTATGCTGGCAGCTCGTCATGCATTAACTTAACCTCCTTTTCTGGGATGCACTGGCTAATTCCGTCTTGAATTTTCGCGGTAAAAGTGGTTATAGCGTTTTCTAGATTATCACTATTATTTATTTCGTCGAGTTCTGAAAGATGTAATGACAAAAAATTTTTAAAGCTAACCCAATCTGCATTTTTGTAGTCCCTGACTTTACGAGGTGGGTTCGAGTCGACATTTGCGTCGTCAAAAATTAAATGAACAGGGAAGTGGTCAGACGTTAAGTCGTGTACAACTTCGAGTTCGAATCCCGAGTGCACACGTTTATTAATAACGATGTCTAGAACATCTGGGAGAACCCCCACACGCCCAGTGTCGTGTGTGGGCTCCATGGGAGCATGAATTTGGTAGTTGTGATTTAATTGGTGGTTATAAAGAATTGTACCATTCTGTGTGGCTCGCCTGCTGTTCCACTCTCTATGTTTAGCATTTATGTCTCCTAGAGCGAGGAAGGTCGGGGCCGCCCCATACAGGGCGTCCAGACCAGCCACGCTCAGGGACCTACCTGGTCGCGCATACATAGAAATAATTTTTATGTTTTGCCTGTTAATAGTTAAGTTAATTGCTACTGCTTCGAGATTCTGAAAATCGGGGAGCTGCCATTCAGTGTTTTTTATGCTTTTATGGACAATAAGGGCTACTCCCCCTCCTCTTTGATTAACTCTGTCGCGCCTATAGATTGCATAATTTAGTATAGTAATTCTATCAGTCGGAATTAAGTGGGTTTCATTAATCGCAGCTATTTTTATTTTGTATTTTTCTAAGTGGTGAATTAATTCCGGTATTTTATTTTTAATGCCGCGTGCATTCCAGAATAGGAGGGACTTAAGACTATGGGCCGCGGTTGGTATGCAACACTGGGCCGGATTACGAGCTGCCATTGAGCTTGGCAGCCAGTGTCTGGACGAAGCCCATCATCGCATGGACTTTTTCTGTTAGGGAAACAGATGGGTCGCACCATATAACCATAAGCTGGCACATGGGGACGATTGTGGCCGCCAGATTTTCATCCGTGTTGAAAGTGCGCGACTGTTCGAGCACTTTCTGGAAGTCAGCCAGGCCCGGTTTCGAGGCTGGCTGCTGTTGGGGCGCGGGCGGTGCAGTTGGCAGCATTGGAGCTGCGTCTACCGCCATGCTCGTCTCAGGTGCCGGGGCTACCTGCGGCCGGGAGAGCGCGGTCGTGCGCTTCGCCGGGGCTGGCGCAGCCTTAGCTGCTACGAGCTTATCCTGGGCAGGCTGTCGCGGCCTGTCCTGCCCAGGCTGCGGGGGCCTTTCCTGAGTGGGTCGCGGGGGTTTGCCTTGGCCATTTTTGTGGCCCGTCGGGTGTTTTTTGACCCCCTTCCGCTGCCAGGGGTTGTTCGCCAGCACTGGGTAGTCCAGCTCGTTGTAGCTGGGCTCGCAGTGCTGCTCCAGGGGCGCGAATCGGTTGCCACCTGCCTGCTGCAGGTAGTCGCCGAAGCTCCGGGGAGGAGGGTACCTCGGTGGACCCCAGGGGTTTTGCCTCGGGGGGCCAGAGAAGCCCGGAGGGGGCCGTGGCATCGGTTGCGGCTGGGGCTGCATTGCAGCGCGCCTGTTTTCGCGCAGGTCGCGGCGAGACTGTTGCTCGCGCTGCTTGCGTACCTGGGGCGGAAGGTGCCTGCGGGTCTCTTTTTTATAGACCTGGCAGCCCTTGTAGTTTGCGCAGTGTGCCTCCTTACAATGCGCGCACTTTTTGTGCTCCTGGTTGCCCCCATTGGGGCAGTCGGGAGCGCGGTGTGGCCCGCTGCACCACCGGCACACAGGGGCCGCGTGGCAGGCCTTGCCAACATGGTTATAGCGTTGGCAAACGCTGCATTGGGCGGGGCCTGAGGGGCGCCTGTAGTCGACGACACGCACCAGCATGCCGCCGAACTCTGTCAGGGAGTAGATGCGCTCAGAATCGCACGTCTGAGGCACCTCAATGACCAGGGCGTCGCATTTTTCCCTGCGCAGCCTGTTCTCCAAGAACCAGTGGTTCTGGACAGGCAGGTTCAGGGCTGCAAATTCCTCCTGGAGGAAATCGGTCGGGGTGTGGCGGTGTACTCCGCGCAAGACGAATTTCTTGGGCACTTCGTCTCTCTGAAGGAGGACGGAGTGCTGGGCGCCTATCGCCTTAAGGGCCTGGACTGCCCTTTGGTAGTCCGGGACGGACGCAGGATTGACCTGGATCTCGTCCTTGCCGCGGTTTTGGCAGGTGAACTTTTCCGCCAGGGCCTGCTTGAGGGCGGTGTATACCCTTGGGTACGTGTGCCCCTGGTCTAAAAACACGAACAGGGGCTTCACTCGGAGCTTTTTGGGCGGTGCCGCAGCTCCGGCGGCATGGCCTGCAGTTGGTTGTGGGCGAGGGGGGGAGGGGCCCGCCTCGTCGTCGCTGCTGCCTGCACCGGACACCTCCGTGTGCAGGCGCTTGTTGCGCTTACCAGTGGCAACACTCCAGCCACTGGATTGATCGGAGCTAGGCCCTGAGGGGGCCTCGCTTTCTGTCATCTCGACAGCGTCGCTCATGTCGTCGTGGTAGCCTACGCTCGGGTCCACCCACTGACCGTCCCCCGGGGCTAAGTTAGCCGGGTTCAGGCTAGGCTACAGGGGAGCTAGCTCCCCGGGTGTTGCCGAGTTGTTGGTTGCCAATAACTTACTCTTTACCGCAGCTCTCTCTTACCGCCTGTGCGCATGTAGCACACAGGCACCTTTCAGTACACCGCTGGGTAGCACTAAGAAGTGCTAACCACAGCTTGGGCGTCGACGATCTATAAATTCACGGCGAGCAGCTCCGGGACACGTCCGTCCTCTACCGAAGCGCCAAAATTTTTCTCTCTGCAAATATCTGGTTACCCAATTTTCTGGTTGCGGACGGTTCAGAAAATTCTCGATGCCTTGCTCACGTAGGGAGCAGCGCACTTTGGACAGCGAAAGTAATGTAGGGCTTCTTTAGCACTGATTTTTCAATGTTTTCTAAATGTCAGCAGTCTACGATGACATAATGGGCAGTTCCACTAATAGTGTAATTTTTTTATGGCAGCTGCACTGTTTAATTTGCACTGCGAGCTGTTTAAATTTACTGCTACACCAAACAGGGAACTTTTCATTTGCAGATGTTATTCAAGGAATCAAATACGTAATTTGTGCTGGAATCACTTGAAAATGGTTAAATTAACTTAGGTATACTTTAGTGTATAGTATGCTGAAAATGTGGAGATAATTTCATGAAGGCTGTTTGCTGTGGAAGCACTAGCAAATCACCTTGTTCAGTGCCACCTGGAATGGCTTTCTTCGTGCACCTCCAAGGATGATGTGATTATTATTGTGAGTAAATTTTGTTTACATTTTCATTGTGTGAATAATAAAACTTTTAACTGTACACACAACAAGCATTTCACTTGGATCTGATGCATTCTCAAGAGTGCAGTTTCTGTTTAGCTTTTAAAACTGGCTGCCCTTCAATTCACTCAAGGTGCAGATGCAAGTTGCTGATGAAGTATTCCACACACATGCTACATTGGAGAAATATTTTAATAAAAATTAAAACTCTTGCAGGATTTCGAATAAAAACTATCCTATTTATCCCTTCTATGTTTTGGTACTGCGAAATTGAGAGAGGTAAGTAAGTTGTGAGGTTATTTTTACTTGCTTGCATGTGAGGTTAGCAGAGCAAAAATATTTTTGAAATTGCAGATACATGGTCACTTTATTTCGTTGCAAACATTTATAAGCTCGTAATCTTATTTAAAGTCTCCATACTTAATGCGTTTGGAAAACCTTCTTTCTCTCAATTTTACAATGGAACAAAATTTTACTTGTATGTGTACATTAATTCCATCTCTAAATGATGTAGGTTTACGCACCGAGATCAGGTACATTGTAGAGAGAAAAACACACGAGTACCTGCTTATTTTGAAGTTTTAATGAGTATATTAAAAAAAAAAAAAAAAAACGATAAAAATATAATTGAAAAAGTATATTATTCACGTATTTTTGAGGATGAGGGGAGGGGGTGTTTTTGTCCGATGGTCGTTTATCTTTAAAGAAATTTCCGTTGGACCTGTGCGTTCTTGCTCTGCCAATTCTCGAAAAATGAAATATTTTAAGTCGTCTTTTATGTGCTAACTTCATTATATTTGGCTGCATTCGTATTTTTATTAGTTTTGAAACATTCATGTCACGGAAAATAATCATAAACCAGGACAAAAACGTTTTGACTAAATGTTCTAGGTTGGTTGTAAAACATTTTCTTATTTTATTTCACATCGGAAACATCTGTTAAGTTGTAAGCTTTGTAATGAATGCGACAGTCACTTGTTCGCTGAAGTGTTTGTTTAAGAAATTAGTATTGTAAATTTGTTTATGGTCTTGTTAAATGAAATTTTAAGTGAAATCATTTGGGAAAACAGAGGCTACAGGAATTTTCAACACAACTTGATGACCGACGTTGTGACTAGTGTGGGAGTGTGTGCTCGTGTAAATATCAATTTTTCTTACTCCTCGTGCCGGTCAACAGGAAAACAGCGAGTGTGTTATCTCATCGCGGGCGTGTGATTGCGTGTGGTAAATTGTGCTAGGTTAATTACCGCAAAACTCCACTGTGTGCAAATATGTAGTGTGTCGCTGTATGCAAATATTTGGTATGTCTTTTTTTTTTTTTTTTTTTTTTCAGGCAATACACACTTTGAATTTTACACAATTTCGATGCTGCAACCTAAGTGTATACATGCGAATAGGATTGCTTAAATGAAAAAGTAAAGTAGGAGGTAAGTGCAAATGTTTCCAGGAGGTTATGCACACACAATCTATTTTATGAATTAATAGTTATTATCTAAGAAAATGATAGAAGATTATAAATAATGTGTGCAGAATAATACAGAATTTGCATGTTACACAAAAAAAAATATATATATATATTCCAAATATTGTTAGCAAAATGCACCTAGATTAGTGAGCTGGATTTTTTTTTTTTTTTTGTATTTTTGTTCTGTTGATCCCACGTGGAGTCAAGGCTCCGGGATATAGAACATGTATGTGCAGACAATTAATATTTACATGATGCAAGTTACCAAGAAAAAAAATTTCAAAAAAAAAAAATACATAACATGTTACACAATTTAACTTTATGCAAAACATGAAGCAGCTGTTATCACAAGTCCATTCAACAAATTAACAGTTCAATTTCTCTATTATCAATCAAATTAAAGAATAGCTTCAGAGGGTAGGTAGGATATTCTAGAAGAATTTTTTTTACTGTTTTTTTTTTTAATACTGGTAAATTGTTTTAGTTATTTTCTGTGATATTAAGTTGTAAAGTTTTACTCCCAAGTAATTTAGTCCATTTTCAAATCGCCTAGTGTTATGTTCAACTATCCTCAATTTACTAGCATTTCTGGTGTTATACCTATGTGCGAATATCTAAAAAAAAAAAAAAAAAAAAAAAAAATAATAATTTTTTTTTTCTTCTTTTTCTTAAGAATGAATAAAAAGTTTCTAGAACGTATTCATTTATGGCAGTCAGGACTTTAAGTTTTTTGAATTTTGGTCTGCAGTTAGATGATTTTTTATCTTTTGTTATTATTCTAATAGCTCCTTTTTTTTTTTTTTCCCCCAATGTTATATGGCAGAAAGAGTAGAGCTATGGCTACTGTGACATCATGCATTGATGGGAAGGTTATTGTTGGATAACAAAAATTTAGATGATATAATTTTTATTTTTTTCCATACACAACACATTGCAGGTACAATTTTACAGGTTACAGCTGTACCACCTCTAGTATTGCTGCCGACCATCCAACAAATGAGCACACTAAACAGGCATTGATGACATTGTTATCAACGTCTTTTTGAATCTCTCATTATTATACATAACTGCCCACTGAAACAGAGAAACTTCAAAATAGGTGTGTGTGTGTGTGTTTATATATATATATATATATATATATATATATATATATATATATATATATATACATATATACATACATACATACATACATACATACATACATACATACATACATACATACATACATATACACTTATCTATTTATTTTTTCACTTTGAATTTTGTATGAGGTATACACATGCAAAGATTCACAGCTGCTGCTGGGTGGGTGAGTGAGTGAGTGATTGATTGATTGATTGATTGATTGATTGATTGATTGATAGAGAGTGAGTGTGTGTGTGTGTGTGTGTTAGGGGGGGGGGGGGGGGGAAATGTGGTGATTGTGGGGGAAAAAAAAATTTAAAATTGAAATTTTTAAAAAAAAATTTTTTTCTGTAGGGTGCAAAATAGTAGTGCCAACGGCACGTGGTGTTCCCAAGCGGTCACCCATCTAAGTACTAACCACGCTCGACGATGCTTAACTTCGGTGATCGGACGAGAACCGGTGTGTTCATCGTGATATGGCCGTTGGCAATGATATAGATGTTTTTTTTTTGCAGTTTGTATTTGCCACTCGAAATAGCTATACCAGGTGTGATTGTTACAAACAACAGGAGAAATCGTGTAATGAACACTCTTTTACTTCCCCCCCCCCCCCCCCCTCCCCACACACAACACCCACCACCCTCACCATCCCAACCACCAAAGCCCTCTTCAAAATACACTCTCACACACACACACAAACCCACACTCTATAACTGATGAACATTACCATAACTTCTTAAAGCCATTAGATAATATTTAACTCAAGAAAGGTATTGTGATATGTTTAAAGAAAGAAAGGTGAAACCTTTAACTTTACCAGCAGGTATTAGTATCACTGAGGTATCTTCTAGGTTGTAGCAGCAATAGTAGTAATAATAATAAAATTAAATAAGGTAATAAAAAAGAAAAGTTATACATGTGATCAAATCATGAATGTATAAAACTGGAATGAATTTAAATTTTTTTTATTTTTCTTCATAGGCTGTTTTGAAATTGATGAGTAAGTGCCTCTTCTTTTAAATTTTTTAATGCTGAACACTGTTACATAAGAGATGAATGTTTAGAAAATTTAAAAAAAAAAAAAAGCTAGCCCAGCCCCCTCCCCCCCTCACACAAAATCCAAACAAAAAAAAAAACACCCTCCTTCAAAACATCACATAATCATCCAGCCAGCAGTGCAGACGAGAAATTTGCACTCGGGGCCGCCATTTTGACGATAAATTCTTGCATGGCACACCAAAGGTAGGAAAGAATTTAAAAAAATAAAAATAATGGGCGAGCACCCTCGCGTCTGCCTGTAGAAAATGAAGTTAAAAGTAACATAACCTAAAGACAGGCACACACTAGGGTGCTCCCAGGCGGTTGAGAAATTTTTTCCCGCCAAAAGACTTATATATATTATTTATTTTACTGTTTTTGGCAGGGGGCTATGTCGGTCTGTGTGCAAAGTAGTTCCTACTCCCGCCGCCAGGAGCGCGCGCGGTGGGTAGCGATGTTGTTTTTTCTGCTTTCATTTGTTTATTATTTAGAGGGTTAATGCTATGTAAATGTACGCAAGTTTGGTTATGTGTCGGTAGTTGTGCGAGATTTAATTTCCGAAACGAAATTTGACTTTCATCGGCCTGCATTTCTCACTTATTCGGAAAATACATGTGTGTTTATGTATGTATAATAATCGAGTGATTTTGTAATAATTTGGAAGTTTTGTTTGCGTGTGCGATGTGGGGAAGAAAAGGTGTGCACACGAGTCCTAGGGCTATATTTTTTTTTATTGCGAAATATTTACTTCATGTGGTGAAAAATTTTAAATTATTTGTGATGCAAGTGAAATTTTTTTTTTTTTTTCAGTTGGGTGATGTGTTTGTCCTCGTTTGTGTGCAAGGAAGCAAACATGCTGAAGGTAAGGGGCCATAAATGACACTTTAAAATATTAGTTTACCATTAATTTTGGTTAAATATTAAATTGCCATATAAGTAAAATCATGTCAACTGTTGTATTCCACCCAGTATAAGCTGTTAGTAATGGGTACTTAATATAAATAGAATAAATGTAAGCATTTTCGTCTGCATGAAAATTCACTTTTTTTTTGGATCCATTTGTACTGTGGGTAGTTAAATAGTACATTATGTTGTTTTTACTTCGAAGTACAAAACATCTTGTGCATGATTGCAAATTCAAACGCAGTTAAGCATAATATGAATTCGAATTATGTGTGTGTGTGTGTGTGTATATATATATTTTTTTTTTTTTTTTTTTTTTTTACTGTGTCCAGTTTTAGCACAAATGGAATTATTTTCAAAGTGAATCGATGCAACTGGTCTTTGCCATTAATATTGATATATGATCTAACTAAATTAAATAGAAAGGATTTTTTTATTTATTTTTTTATATATATAAATATATTTGTAGCAATGTACTAATGACCACAGAAGTAAGCAAAAAAAAAAATATATATATATATATCTCAGCCAGTAAACCATGCGTCTTAAAGACTTTTTTTAATGAAAATATTTCTGCCTTGGTTAAGCTTACATTTACTATCATAGGGATTGAGGGAATTGTAGAACAGCAGCAGAAGCATTTCCTTTCATGATCATGTTCTTGGT
>NW_026962321.1:70000-80718 GCF_032445375.1 Bacillus rossius redtenbacheri
TGCCATTGTCTCCTCCCGCTCCTGGGAGGGAGGGGGAGGAGTCATGGCGACGTGCGTCTGGCGCGATAAAGCCTGTAGTAGTGCGAACTTAGCACTCCTACAGCCTATGGGGTGTAGCAAAGGGTTAGGCAACAGTAAACCAGCGACGCACTGGAGGAAACCTGTTACCTGTAATCTGAAAAGCTAGCGCGACCGATGGGAAAATATGGACGCGGAAGAGGTATAGTAGGCTATAACCTTTCCAGGTGGGATTCCTGGAAAAGCTATGTTGGTGCTCTCCGAGCAAGTACACAGCAGGGTTGTGCGAATTTGACAATTGCCTCGGTGACACCGAGGGCGGCAGGAACTCCTGGCGCGACCTGCAACTAAAAGTAGAAACACATATATACAACACTCTATAATTAGTAGGAGTGGGGGGGATACTGGGTTGGCATTGGCATGCCAATGCAGCATCTATGAAGCACTGAAGCACTGGTGCTGTGGTTGGCGTCACTGTGCAATAATTGAGAAAATGGGAATGAATTTTTACGATGGTTGACTATTATTATTATTACAACTACTAGGGAGATGTTGATATACACTATGGGGGGATGTTAGGATGCGAAAGAGTGAAGCACTAAAATAAATTGGAAGGGCATGATAACGTGGCTGTTGCACTATGTGGCTGCGGGAACCATGGCAGGATCTTGGTGCCATCTCCCCTGCTGACAGGCACTGTGGGCGGCGTCTCTGTGAGCTCCCCTGGCGGCGCAGGGGGGGGGGGACGAAGCACTTCCTGGTGGTAAAGATGTCAGGGTATAGGGAGAGAAATTACGTTGTAAAATTAGAACTAAAACACTAATAACACTAATAATGAAAGAGGGAAAAAATTCGTAGAATTAAAGCTGAGCGATGCCGCTGAGTTTTTAACAGTTTATCTTAAAGTGTTTGCAATGCGCCGGGCGCAGTTATGTACTATGACGGCACGAGTGTTTTCTGCTGATTATTTAGGTGTTTTTTATTTGTTTCTGCGTTGAATATTGCAGAAGTTATTTACATTTTAGTGAATCGATGCGTGACAAGTTTTTGGTTCCTGAAGTTTTCTGAACAGTCCGCAACGAGCTACAGCTACCCCGAGGCCACGCCCCCTGCGCGCGGCCAGCCAATCAGTGCTGGTGCGGACCACGGTGATTTTTCGACTCGTTCAGGGCGGTTTCTCGCATAGAATATGCTTTGGCCTTTTGTATTTTCGTACATCTTCTGGGTGATAACGACCTAGCCTGTTTATTAGGGGATTTGTGTGTGATTCCACTGTTTTATAAAAGGCTACAGCTTGTTTAATAAACTGTTCGTGCATGGTGTCTATGCGAATCTCTGTGTGTACTCTCTTCATGGGAGCATAGTTAGGCACATGCGCGATTTTTCTAAGAGCCTTATTCTGCACCACCTGCAGTTTATTTAAGTGCGTTTTCGCTGCGTAGCCCCACGCTGGAGCCGCATAGGTCATGATGGGTTTCACGCAGGCTGTGTACAGTAATTTGCTATTTTTAATGCTTAGACTTCCCTTGTGGTTTAAGAGAGGATATAAAGTTGCCAGTCTTGCATTCGCGAGTGCTTGTTTATTCGATACCTGTTTGCTCCAAGTTAGGCTCTTATCCATGTGGACTCCCAGGTATTTGACACAGGTTTTGTAGTGTATATTGTTGTTAAAGAGTCGTAGCTGAGGTAGGTTTGCCGGTACCTTCCGGCGTGTAAAGACGATCGCCTCACATTTGTCGACATTGATAGCTGTTCTCCAATCTGTGAACCACGATTCTAACAGATTCAGTGATTCTTGTAGGCGCCTGACTGCTTGTTGCGATTGAGTTGAACTAGCATACAACATGGTGTCATCCGCAAAACACGCGATGTTGGCTCTGGGCAGTTTCGGTAAGTCAGACACATATATATTGAAGAGCATGGGGCCAAGTACACTGCCTTGTGGTACACCAGCTAATATTTTACGTGGAGTAGATGTGGCTCCTGGGATGCTTGCACGAAAAGATCGTTTACTTAGGTATGCGTCCAAGGTTTTTATATACGTATCTGGGAGTTTTATGGCTTGGAGTTTGTATAAAAGTCCGTCATGCCAGACACGATCGAAGGCCTTTTCAATATCGAGGAAGACTGCCGCGGTGTAGTGGCGCCAGTCAAAGGCCTGTGTTATATGCTCAACTATTCTAACGAGCTGTTGAGTGGTGGAGTGGCGAGCTCTAAAGCCAAATTGATAGTCTGGGAGCACTTGTTGCTCTTCCAGGTGTAATTGGATGCGGCGTGCTATTATTTTCTCAGCTACTTTCGAGATGGTGTTGAGCAGGCTTATTGGTCGGTAGCTGGACGGGAGTTGCGGATTTTTTCCAGGCTTGGGAAGCAGAATGATTTTTGCCTCCTTCCAATTGTTAGGCCAGGAGTTGGTGAGAAGGATGCCATTTATGCAGGCTGCTATTGCTTGAAGAGCTGGGATTTTGAGGTGTTTTAGGACAAGGGAAGGGATTTTATCTGTTCCTGGAGCTTTATTAGTCTTCAGAGATTTTATGATTCTTCTGACTTCCGCTTCTGTCGTTAGAAGGGGTTCTGAGGTTGCAGGTGTGAGTCGCATGGCCGCTACTTGCTCCGTTATTAGGAGGGAGTGGGGGGGATTGTTTGGTAGGATGTTGGGTTGGAAGGCCTGTTCTTGGCAGTCAGCAAGTACTGTAGCTTTATCTTTAGGCGAGAAAGCCATGTTTCCAGTAGGAAGTTGGATAGGCGGGATAATTGTGGGCTTGGAGGACAGGTTTTTCGCCACTTTCCAGAGTGTGTTGTTGGCTGTAGAGAGCTGTTGCACTTTCGCATCCCATTGAGTGGCTCGATGTACACTAAGTTTGGCTTGAAATTCATTGTACAGGTCGGTGTATACCTTCTTGAGCGCTGGGCATCTGTTGCGTTGCCATCGGCGCTTCGCCTGGTTTTTGGCTGTGATTAGCTGTTTTAGTTGCGGGGGGAGGGCAGTAGCATCCACTTTCTTTTTCGTGGTTGGAATAAAAGTATTTATTGCTTGGGATAGGGTCCTAGATAATTTGGCAGAGTACTGCTGCAAGTCCGCAGCCACTGTAATGGTAGGAACAGGGAATAGGTTATTTTCTATAAAGGAGTTGAGTCGCGGCCAGTCTGCTTTGCGGAAATTATAGGTGCGTTTGGTTTGGGCGGTTTTTGTGTAAACATCTTCAAGTGTAGCAATGACTGGTAGATGGTCTGAGTGCAGCTCGTGGATTACTTCAAGTTCGTAGATGAAATTTGTGTTATAATAAATGGTGAAATCTAGGATATCAGGATATTGCCTGGGATTTTCAGGATAGCGGGTAGGATGGTAGGGAGCGCAGACCATGTATTGGTGTAGCTGCTGGTGTGCAAACAGCACTCTGCCATTACTTGTAGTTCGGGCGCAGTTCCACGCAGGGTGTTTTGCATTTAAATCACCTAGTAGGAGGAAGGAAGAGGTGCAAGTGGCTAGGATTTGGAGGTTTTCAGCTGTGATTGAGCGTCCTGGGGGAGCGTAGGCTGAAATGATAGTACATTTCTTGCCTTTAAGTGATATAGAGATTGCTACTGCCTCTATGCGGCCTAAGTCAGGAAGTTGTACTTCATGGTGTATTAGATTGGTGCGGACAGCCAAGGCAACCCCTCCACCCTGGTTGTCCCTGTCCTTTCTGTGGATGATGTACCCAGGTAGGAATAATTTTTCAGTTGACGAAAGATGGGTTTCTGTTAGTGCTAGTATCTGGACATCATGCTCTCGCAGAAATTCCTGAAGTTCAGGCGTTTTGTTTCGCACACTGCGTGCATTCCAGGTGGCGATCGTCTTTAATGTTAATTTATTATTGTGCTCCATCTTGAGGAGCAGGTGCGACTGGTGCCATGGCCATAATTAGGTCCACGGCGAGGTGAATTCTGCGGTCCGCCGCGACTGAAGTGTCAAGCCAGGCCGTTAGTAGGTTGCAAAGTTTTTGCGCAATTTCCATGACAGCAGGGTGTGCACCTGCTACTTTCGTGAGAGTGCCTTGAAGGACTTGGCAGTCTCGATAATTTGTGGCTATCCTCTCTGGTGTGATGTGTACTGGAGGTTGTGGCAATGGCATGCTGCGTGCCACAATGGGGGCTGCTGGCCTGATTGCTGCTGAATTTGGCTGTACCACGACAGTTGTAGCTGGTTCGTTGTGGGTGACAGGCACCTTAGGAGCCGGTGTGGAAATAACTGGCGACTGCACGCAAGCCTGTTGCATTGGTTGTTGTATATTATTTTCTGCTGGAGCAGAGCGGTGGCGCAGCCTTCCTGCCTGGCTTGATGGTTGGGCAACTGGTCTGGCCTGACGTGGCTGGCGCTGTGCATGCTGGTTTCCTGTACTGCGGGGTGTACCAGCCTGTTGACTTTGGCGAGCTGCCTTTCGACGCTCCCACTGTGTTGGCTCCCATAGTTCCGGGAAGTCCTGTTTCAGGGCCTGGTACCTGTTATCGCTGCGAGGGTCCCAGTCATCTCTGTAGCCAGAGGTTTGCCCTCCTTGTGGTCGGGTGTTGTATTGCGGGTTTTGTTTACGCCGTGATGTGACCACATTCCACCCTGGCTCATGAGCCACGTTGGCGGGTTGGGTTTGTGACTCCGTTTGCTGGTAGGCAGGTGCACGGTCCTCGGCATGTTGTGTCTGCCACTGAGGGCGTCTATTTGGACGCCGGGTCCATTGTTGGTGCTGCTGCTGCTGGTGCTGCTGCTGCTGCTGCTGCTGCCCCCTAGGACGGCGCCTCTGCAGCTCCCGTTGGTAATCGGGGCAGCCCATGTATCTGGCATTATGTGCCATGTTACATCTGGCACAGTGTGGCGGGCGGGGACAGTCCTCCTGTAGTTTGTGTGGGCCGGCACATTGCGGGCACACTGGCTGTTTGCGGCATTGTTTTGCTATATGCCCAAGAAGACAGCAATTCGTACACTGGAGTGGTGTATTTTTATATCGGTAGTCCACCAGCCTCACTCTGAGTCCAATGACAGTGGTCAATGTACTCATTAATGACTCGCTGCCCTGCGGTACATCTAGTTGGTACATGTTTATTGGACGACGAGTCCAGTCGTACATTTGGTAGACTGATAGTACTGGTATGTTTTGAGCCAGTAGGTCCTGGGTAATTCTGGCAGTGCTAGTTCCCCCTGGGATGTCCTTAAGCACATATTTCAACGGTTTGTCTGCCTGCACGCGTGTAATAAAATACTCGGCCTTTATTTCATCAAGTACTTTAATGGCTGCATGGTACTGCTGCACATTGGTGAAATAGTACAGTGTCCCCCTGTTGGTGTTTTTCGCTGAGAAAATTAATCCTAGCCTGTTGAACTGGTCGTACAGCCGCTCATATGGCAGCGCGGCTGTGTGGGTGACTGTGATTGGGGCAGTGCGAAAGGGATTCGCGCCCTGTTGTGCAGTGGAGGTGTCTGTCAGGGCTGGGTGATCCTGCGCCACGCCCGGCGGTATCTGACTGCATGGAGGCGAGCTGCCTGGTGTCTGGCTGCCTGTTGTCACATCACCTGTGACATGGTGATTCAGGGACTGAATTTTTGTGACTCTGATGTGTTCGTCGCTACTCTTTCTCTTGAGAACACCTTGTTCAAGAGAAGAGGTTTCGCGGAATTCTACGTCACTCGAGGTCGCCATGTTAGCTAATTAAATAATAACAATAATAATTATTCCTACAGGATTTATTACGATCGCCTAGCAAAGGAAGGGAGTGGAGCACCCACTGACCTACGACCCTGGGACTGAGTTAGCCAGGGCCGCGGCTAGGCAGCGAGACGCTGCGCCTCTGGGTGTCACACACTCAATTTAAAACCTATCCGTCGCACGACGCGGTCGTTCAAAACTGGGGGCGGAATTCTGGACTATTCTGACTACTTTCAGGATGAGCAGCAGGACTACATCATCTCCGAACGAGCTGGGAATGTGAGCTGGGAATGTGCTGCTCGGCCGCCTCTGTCGTTAGTTTCTATGGATCGACTTCTGTGCTGTGATTGGCTGTTCTCGCCAGCCAATGGAGATGCCGGGCCAATCGCAGTGCACCACAGCTTTAACAAAACTGTTGAAATTTTTACAGCACGCGCAGACGGACCACGATGGCGCGCACGAAGCAGACGGCTCGTAAATCTACTGGAGGCAAAGCGCCGCGCAAGCAGCTGGCCACCAAGGCGGCTCGCAAGAGCGCGCCGGCCACGGGGGGAGTGAAGAAGCCACATCGCTACCGCCCTGGCACTGTCGCGCTGCGAGAAATCAGGCGCTACCAGAAAAGTACCGAGCTGCTTATCCGCAAGCTGCCCTTCCAGCGCCTGGTGCGAGAGATCGCCCAGGACTTCAAGACAGACTTGCGCTTCCAGAGCTCGGCCGTCATGGCGCTGCAGGAGGCCAGCGAGGCTTACCTGGTGGGGCTCTTCGAGGACACCAATTTGTGCGCCATCCACGCCAAGAGGGTCACCATCATGCCCAAGGACATCCAGCTTGCCCGGCGTATCCGTGGCGAGCGTGCTTGAGTTCCTTGCCATTTTTTTTGCAAGGGGGAAAAAAAAAACAGCCCTTATTAGGGCTAAAAATAACTGTCAAATTTGAAAGGAAAACAGTTGTCTGGCTTTTTGTACCTATTAGCTGTCGTTGACCTTTACCCAGCCAATAATATATTACATTAATAAGAATTTGGAAAAACACAGTTATAGTGTCTGTGTTTTGAGGTGGTTGTTTATATTGTACACAAAAGATTTGCACACAATGCAATGTATTCTGCATAGGAAATAAAAACTCTTCAAACAGTGCCTGTCTGCAGTAGCAGCACCATCAGCAGCAGCAGCAGCAGCAGCAGCAGCAGCAGCAGCAGCAGCAGCAGCAGCAGCAGCAGCAGCAGCAGCATAAAGTTCACCATTAATACCCTGAGACCTAATCCTTACAAAAAAAATATGTGTGTGTGTGTGTGTATATATGTGTATATATATATATATATGCTGAAATAAGAGTGAGATGTTTGTAAGACGTTTTCCTGCTTAAAAACTTTAAATAATTTTGCACCTAAACTATACACACAATGTAATTGATAAATTTCTTTATTTATTTATTTATTTCCCCCGCTTCAAATACCATAAGAAATTTTTTAACCAGAATTTTACCTAACGGCAGAGGTGTGGCTATAGGAGGCAATGATTGCAACAACTGATACCTTCATGACTAGTATTGTTGGCCCTTAGAAGGGCCGATAAGGTGGTACAGTGCCACAGAAAGTGCCAGCGGTCCTGCTGGCATCTTCATTTCCGCTTTGGGGCTGCTTTCTTGGGCGACTTGCTCTTTGGGGCAACCTTCTTTGGCTTTGGAGCACGGGGTTTCTTCGTGGGAGGTTTGGACACCTTTTTTGCCTTTGAAGGTGCCTTCTTGGGCTTGGGGGTTGCAGCTGCTGCCTTTTTTTTCTTTTCTGCTGTAGGCGGAGTCTTCTTGACTGGTTTCTTGCCCACCGCTGCCTTCTTGGCTACGGATCGCTTCTTTTCCTTAGGGGCAGCTGCACCACGCTTGCCGCTTGGAGCCTTGGGCTGGTCCGGAGCACCGGTGGTCCCTGAAGCCAGCTTGAAGGAGCCAGACGCACCCTTGCCTTTGGTTTGGACAAGCTCGCCGCTAGCCACTGCTGCCTTCAAGTATTTCTTGATGAAAGGTGCCAGCTTTTCCGCATCTACTTTGTAGGTAGAGGCGACGTATTTCTTGATGGCTTGCAGTGATGAGCCGCCCCTTTCCTTGAGGCTCTTGATCGCAGAGGCCACCATTTCAGATGTGCGCGGGTGCGCGGGCTTGGCTCGTGGCTTCTTCGACGCAGCCTTGCCTTTCTTCGGGGAAGCTGCCTGTGATGGGGCAACAGCTGGTGCTGCAGTCGCTGCTGCGGTATCTGCCATGACGAGACTGATCCTACAGAATGCAAGAGCAAAGTGAAAATAAAAGCAAATATCTGGTTACCCAATTTTCTGGTTGCGGACGGTTCAGAAAATTCTCGATGCCTTGCTCACGTAGGGAGCAGCGCACTTTGGACAGCGAAAGTAATGTAGGGCTTCTTTAGCACTGATTTTTCAATGTTTTCTAAATGTCAGCAGTCTACGATGACATAATGGGCAGTTCCACTAATAGTGTAATTTTTTTATGGCAGCTGCACTGTTTAATTTGCACTGCGAGCTGTTTAAATTTACTGCTACACCAAACAGGGAACTTTTCATTTGCAGATGTTATTCAAGGAATCAAATACGTAATTTGTGCTGGAATCACTTGAAAATGGTTAAATTAACTTAGGTATACTTTAGTGTATAGTATGCTGAAAATGTGGAGATAATTTCATGAAGGCTGTTTGCTGTGGAAGCACTAGCAAATCACCTTGTTCAGTGCCACCTGGAATGGCTTTCTTCGTGCACCTCCAAGGATGATGTGATTATTATTGTGAGTAAATTTTGTTTACATTTTCATTGTGTGAATAATAAAACTTTTAACTGTACACACAACAAGCATTTCACTTGGATCTGATGCATTCTCAAGAGTGCAGTTTCTGTTTAGCTTTTAAAACTGGCTGCCCTTCAATTCACTCAAGGTGCAGATGCAAGTTGCTGATGAAGTATTCCACACACATGCTACATTGGAGAAATATTTTAATAAAAATTAAAACTCTTGCAGGATTTCGAATAAAAACTATCCTATTTATCCCTTCTATGTTTTGGTACTGCGAAATTGAGAGAGGTAAGTAAGTTGTGAGGTTATTTTTACTTGCTTGCATGTGAGGTTAGCAGAGCAAAAATATTTTTGAAATTGCAGATACATGGTCACTTTATTTCGTTGCAAACATTTATAAGCTCGTAATCTTATTTAAAGTCTCCATACTTAATGCGTTTGGAAAACCTTCTTTCTCTCAATTTTACAATGGAACAAAATTTTACTTGTATGTGTACATTAATTCCATCTCTAAATGATGTAGGTTTACGCACCGAGATCAGGTACATTGTAGAGAGAAAAACACACGAGTACCTGCTTATTTTGAAGTTTTAATGAGTATATTAAAAAAAAAAAAAAAAAACGATAAAAATATAATTGAAAAAGTATATTATTCACGTATTTTTGAGGATGAGGGGAGGGGGTGTTTTTGTCCGATGGTCGTTTATCTTTAAAGAAATTTCCGTTGGACCTGTGCGTTCTTGCTCTGCCAATTCTCGAAAAATGAAATATTTTAAGTCGTCTTTTATGTGCTAACTTCATTATATTTGGCTGCATTCGTATTTTTATTAGTTTTGAAACATTCATGTCACGGAAAATAATCATAAACCAGGACAAAAACGTTTTGACTAAATGTTCTAGGTTGGTTGTAAAACATTTTCTTATTTTATTTCACATCGGAAACATCTGTTAAGTTGTAAGCTTTGTAATGAATGCGACAGTCACTTGTTCGCTGAAGTGTTTGTTTAAGAAATTAGTATTGTAAATTTGTTTATGGTCTTGTTAAATGAAATTTTAAGTGAAATCATTTGGGAAAACAGAGGCTACAGGAATTTTCAACACAACTTGATGACCGACGTTGTGACTAGTGTGGGAGTGTGTGCTCGTGTAAATATCAATTTTTCTTACTCCTCGTGCCGGTCAACAGGAAAACAGCGAGTGTGTTATCTCATCGCGGGCGTGTGATTGCGTGTGGTAAATTGTGCTAGGTTAATTACCGCAAAACTCCACTGTGTGCAAATATGTAGTGTGTCGCTGTATGCAAATATTTGGTATGTCTTTTTTTTTTTTTTTTTTTTTTCAGGCAATACACACTTTGAATTTTACACAATTTCGATGCTGCAACCTAAGTGTATACATGCGAATAGGATTGCTTAAATGAAAAAGTAAAGTAGGAGGTAAGTGCAAATGTTTCCAGGAGGTTATGCACACACAATCTATTTTATGAATTAATAGTTATTATCTAAGAAAATGATAGAAGATTATAAATAATGTGTGCAGAATAATACAGAATTTGCATGTTACACAAAAAAAAATATATATATATATTCCAAATATTGTTAGCAAAATGCACCTAGATTAGTGAGCTGGATTTTTTTTTTTTTTTTGTATTTTTGTTCTGTTGATCCCACGTGGAGTCAAGGCTCCGGGATATAGAACATGTATGTGCAGACAATTAATATTTACATGATGCAAGTTACCAAGAAAAAAAATTTCAAAAAAAAAAAATACATAACATGTTACACAATTTAACTTTATGCAAAACATGAAGCAGCTGTTATCACAAGTCCATTCAACAAATTAACAGTTCAATTTCTCTATTATCAATCAAATTAAAGAATAGCTTCAGAGGGTAGGTAGGATATTCTAGAAGAATTTTTTTTACTGTTTTTTTTTTTAATACTGGTAAATTGTTTTAGTTATTTTCTGTGATATTAAGTTGTAAAGTTTTACTCCCAAGTAATTTAGTCCATTTTCAAATCGCCTAGTGTTATGTTCAACTATCCTCAATTTACTAGCATTTCTGGTGTTATACCTATGTGCGAATATCTAAAAAAAAAAAAAAAAAAAAAAAAATAATAATTTTTTTTTTCTTCTTTTTCTTAAGAATGAATAAAAAGTTTCTAGAACGTATTCATTTATGGCAGTCAGGACTTTAAGTTTTTTGAATTTTGGTCTGCAGTTAGATGATTT